>NW_015166492.1:115019-148516 GCF_001447785.1 Gekko japonicus | reverse complement strand
GGAAGTGTAGTGCTCCCGTGGCTAACCCGTGGCTTCCTGCCAAAGATGCAGAGTGAAAAACTAGTACTTACGAGGTACTGGTTTCTGGACACCGCGGGGCAAGGGCAGGCGTTTGATCGCGTTTCCGGTGGAATCCCGTGGCATCCAGCGCCCGCTGATGTTCCATCACGAACAAGGGTGTTTTTTCCCCCCCAAGTCTCCGCAGGATGTGCAAAAGCACCCAACGGCGCATGTGCACAAACTTCAATACAAAAAACACCCGTTTGCCATGAAGCGGCACCTAGCGATTGCTGCTGTGATTGCACCGCGCCGCTTCTTCGTCGCGCTGCAGGATAGCCATGTGATCAGCACTTCACCCCCTAACCACGGAACCTCGACCAGACGTGTGATCGGGCGGCCGCGCGTTATTTTGCTCCAGGGCGAACAGCCACGCTTCCCCCCCGCATTTTCCAGCCCGTGTGACCGGGACCACTGTATACTTTTGATGAAGTGCATTCTGACTCAGGAAAGTTTACACTGGCGAAAACGTCAGTCTTTAAGGTGCTGCATTTTGTGTAAATTGTCACGGTTGTCATTTGTCAAGGTTCAACTCCTTTCCTAAGGTTTCTACAAGTGATGAATGGAAGGCATCTTCCGGGAGAGGCTAGAGTGTGAGCTGGAGGTTACAATCAGGCATTCCCTGGTTTTCCCTGCTTAGTCATCCCCTATCTTTCAATGTAATTTTGTTTCTAGAGACTATTCAGCTGGTGTTCTACAGGAACACCATGAGATAGAAAATGTTTACTCAAAATTAAAGAATACAAAAGAACTGTTTGCAGTCTGACTTTCAACAGATATATATATATATAGTATTGCATACACCATGTTGATGGCCCCCCGTATTTATTGAAGTACTTCACCACATGACACTTGTATCAAGGAATACATATAATCTGACAAGGGCATATGTTGAGAAAATGCTGGGAAGCCTGGGGAGCACGAAATCAATATTAATATGAAGAAAATTGGTGGGAAAATTAAGTTAATTCTCCCACCATGCCCAACAATAAGCACAAACTCAGAGACTTTGTATTTGGGGATATAGAAAGAATTGACATTTCTGATGATCTCACTGAAGGAAAGGAACACCATGAGTTTTAGGATTACATTTAACCTAAAGGGATAAAGGAAGATATTAAGTTATCACAACTGTGATTTAGATACCATGTGTGCCTCCCATATTCTTGTCTTGTGACTTTGCTGTTTTATAAAGATTGGGTTAGATGTGTTTGGTCTTTATGTCAGTCTTTTTTTAAAAAATTGATAATTATATTACGTTTTTTCTTTGTAGTTGTGTTCAGCTGTGGTTACTGGTTTGGTTGTGTTTAATTTATTATCTAAGTTATTTAATAATTTAAATAACAGGATATAACGTTAGGGTTTTCTCTCTGTGTGCATGGCTGCCAGTGTGATTCTTATGGGTATGTTATTCTAAAACTACTTAGTTTAGATTACATTGCAAATTAGCTTTCTTGTTCTAGAAGTGTCTTATTATCTTTTTTAAAAAAGATTTAGTGGCTGTTTCTTTTTATAGATTCCACAGAGGAAGACTTTTGGACATATAGGGGTATTGCTTCTGAAATAATACTTATTGAACATGAAGGGGCCTTACACTGCCAGACTAGTCAGAAAATAAGAAGAGCCCTGATGGATCAGAGCAGTGGTCCATCTACTCCAGCATCCTGTCTCACACAGTGGGCAGCCAGTTCCTCTGGACAGCCAACAGCAGGGCATAGAGGCCGAGGCCTTCCCCTGATGTTGCCTCCTGGCTCTGGGATACAGAGGCTTAGTGCCTCTGAAGGTGGAGGTTCCCCTCAGTCACCATGGCTAGTAGCCACTTATAGACCTATCCTCCATGAATCTATCTAAACTCCTTTTAAAGTTGTTTATTCCTGTGGCCATCACTACACCCGCTGCCCACATTGGTCTGGCAAGGTCAGTAATATGTTCTGTGATTGGTGGCAGCTCTCCAGAGTCTTATGGTTGAAATCTTTTGCATCCCTACCTACCTGATCATTTTAACTGGAGATTCCAGGGATTGAATCTGGGACCTTCTGCAGTGCATACAAGGCAAACGCCACATCCCCAACTCAACAACTCTTACACAGGAAGAGGGGGTACATTACATGTTGAAGGACACAGTACAGAAACCACAAAATGAATACTGTATATAAGTCATTCACCTCAATTAATATACAATAAAGTCCAATTTTTACATTAAAAGTGTATTATTGTATTTCTTATTATGACATCACAACCTTGCAACAATTTCCAAATTTGTTACATATATTCCATAAATTCACATAAATACACAAGTGGCAAGCAAAACACTCTGCATTCAATGCTTCCACTGCTTAACAATATTGCTACATACAAAGAAGTGTATCAAGTATCCAGGACTAACACTGTCCTTGCCACAAAATTTCATTCCTTACAGTCACAGAATAGTTGACCTTCACTCGTAGATTAATAATGTGCCAAAAAAACTACGGACAAGATTCCTAGGTTTATTTCTCATTCTGGTCTTCTTCAGAGTGTGTCAAGATCAGTAGCACATCTCCATATCACTGGAACCATAAATGTTAATCCAGCCAATTCTATGCTTTATCAAGAAATAACAATGTCTTTCCTGTAGGAAACTATTCCTGAACTCCAGATGCCACCTGGAGGCTGGCGACCCTTTCAGCCATCAAGCTGTAAAGCTTTGAAAGGGAAGTGGACAAATTCATGGAGGACTGGTGGGCTATCAGTGGTTACTAATCAGGATAGATCTCTACTTCCTCCAATAGCAGAGGTAGTATGCCTCTTTAAATCAGCTGCTGAGGTGCACGGGCAGGATAGTCTTCCTGAAGGCGGCTGGCTGGGCACTGTGTGAACAGAATGGTGGACTTGATGGGCCTTTGGTCTGATCAGCAGGGCTCTTTATGTTCTTAGAGGCTACAGGCTCCCCTCTGGAGGGCTAGAGTCTGCCCTCTGAGCATACCCTTTCCACCAGAGGAGGAACCTCATCAGCTGTAATTCTGGGAGAACTCCAGGTTGCACCCTGAGTCTGGTAAACCTCGTCCACCATGGCACCAAAGAAAACATGGGAGGGATTTAAAAAACAACGGCAGCCATACATGGTAGGAGGAGGAGAAAAAGGATGGCCTCGTTGTGTTATTGCAGACTCTTGCAGGTGCATCGCAGGTAAAAACCTCAATAGGTGTGGTTTCCTCTGACATGGGCATGCAGCGATGGCAAGAGGTTTAGAGGACCGCATTTCTGCCTTAGTTGTTCAAAATGTGAATATCGCCGAGAGGAAATGGGGAGGTCGTTATTTTAAAGTCTCTCAATTCTATAGTATGAGGCTGAGAACAACATGGCGGCTTCAGAACGGAGCGACGGGCAGAAGGCTCGCCCCAAGCCGGCCAATCAAAAATAAGCTTTAACTGTTTCTGGGCAGCTTAGCACCGTGAAGTATTCTTTGCGATTGGTGCGTTTTAGCCAATTAAAAAAAACACCACCACCACACCGCCTTGTTACTGCCCGCCTAAAATCCGCTAGGGTGCACACAGACCACAGCGCGAAACCAGTGAACGCATGCGCACTCCCAAATAGAGGCAGTTTGAAGGAGGAGAAAGCCATGCAGGCGTATTCCTCTGAGCCTTGCGACCCAGAGGAAGAACTGGTGGTGTGAAAAACGCACACACAAAAAGCAGCCACCGCCGCACTCTGAAGTTCAACCTCGTAAAACACGCATGCGCAATTTCCCGCTCGTTCTTTAAAAACGCATGCACCGCGGTCTTGCGCGTCGGTTACCCTGCGCCTGCGCAACAGCGGCGTCTAATCTAAACCGTCGTTCCCTTTCCGCCTGCGCGCCAGTCGGCGGCGGCGCAGTAACGATGAGGCCCGCGCTCCGGCGCAGGCGCACTAAGTTTAGCGAGTGCGCGCGAGGCTCGGACTGCAGGGGAGGAGGCCTCCGCCGCTGAGGCGGGCGAGCGCGAGGGTTGGGGGGGAAGAAAAAAGAGAGAGGAGCGGAACTGCGCAGGCGCGCTAGTGTCGGCGAGGGAGCGAGCCAGATAAGCGCCTTTCTTGCGGATTAATTTTTTCCCCCTCTCTCTCTTTCTCTCATTCTCCTCCTCCTCCTCCCCCCCTCCCTCCTCCTCCCTCCCCCCTCTCAGCGGAGCGCGCGCGCCATGGACGTGAAGCGGCTGAAGGTGACGGAACTGCGGGCCGAGCTCGGGCGGAGAGGCCTGGATTCCCGCGGCTTGAAAGTGGAGCTGGCCCAGCGCCTCCAGGAGGCCTTGGACGCCGAGATGTTGGCGGCCGGGCCTGACGAAGGCGGGGCCGAATCGGCCGGGGTGGCCGCGCAGACCCTCGCCAGGGCCCGCTTGGCGGGCGGCGGCGGGGAGAACGACGACGACGAGGAAGACGAAGAGGACGAGGAAGACGAGGACGAAGAGGAGGACGAGGAGGCCCTGCTGGCCGACGAGGAGGAGCAGATGCAGGCGGAGCCGGCGGCGGGCGGCGAGGGACAGGCCTTGTCTCAGCAGCCGGCCGGGGAACAAGGCGGCGAGGGCCAGGCCCAGGCGGGCGGCAGCGGAGTCAACGGCGCCCAGGAAGCCCAGGAGGAGGAGGGCGGCGGCGGCGGCGGAGGAGGCCCCAGCGGGAACGAAGCGTCGGGGGACGCCGAGGCCAAACAAGGAGACGAGCAGGCGGGTAAGGCGGGAAGCGGGGCGGGCGCCGAGGGGCGGCGGCGATCCTCCCTCTTGGGGGGTCCCATTAGGCGCAGAGACATCTGCGCACGCGGGCTGGGCCGGGGCGTCGTTTCTACCGGGGGGGGGAGAGAGGAAGAGAAGGGAAGCGGTCGGCGCTTCAGCGTGGGGAGTCTTCGGGGGTATGGCCCCCCCTCGTTTCCCCCCTTGTGGTGATTCTAATTATTCCCCCCCCCCCCGGGAGGGTGGCAGTTTTGCAGCCTGACGAGCCCCTCCCCCCCATCCATCTTTATTACTCGGAAAGAAAAAGAAAAAGCCCAGCGGGGCGCAAAAATAAATCCCAGTTAGCGCCCTCCCGCCCAAATGCGAGGGCGTAGCTTTGTAGCTTTACGACACAAGCCTCAAAATCAGCGGGCGTAGCCAGGAGTAAATCTGTATAGGATTGCACTACGACTGTAGTGCAGCAAAAGCAAAAAAATACGTGTAAAGGATGGATCAGTATTATATAAGCTTTTGCAGGGGATAGGGTAAACAAAAAGGGTTTTGCTGTACTCGTGAGTTACATCGGTTTTTGTCACTTTTTTTTTTGTCACTTTCAAAGGGGTAATTATGTTTCTGCCCAGAAGTTATGCATGTATTCGTTGCACGCATAGGTCTCTAGGGCTTACTACCAAGTAAACATACATATTATGCTCTTACAGCCAAGGTCTATTCATTCAGAAGTAAGTTCCCCTAAATAAGGGTAAGTATACACCGTATTACAGCCTCAGTGTCTTAGAGAGAAAAATATGGTGTTTTAAACGCTGTCTTTAAGGTATCCTAGGACTTAAAAAACCTTACGATTTATAGTAATTGAACTGAATACATATTTATTTTTCGTGCTCAGTTTTATTTCTGTCTTCTTTACTTCCCTCCCCTGTGTTGCCTTCTGTGTCAAATGTTAGATGGTGTAGGCCTCTGGACAAGGGTGTATCTTGCTCTACTGTAAAGCACATGTGCTCTGGTGTTATATGAATGGTTAAGAGACTAAGCTGTGAGCTAGAAAGCTCCCAGTTCAAATCAAGGTTCACTCACAGGTGTCTTTGGGCAATGCTGCTACTTTCTCAGGGCTGGCTTGCAGTGTGGGAATCTTAATGTTGAAATACTTTGTACACATTTGGTTTTATAGAGATGATGAGAGAATCGGTGTTAGGTGCTGGCTAGAATTGTTGGACTTGGCGCCAGGGAAGGCTGAATTGCACATGCCTACAGCCTTGAAGCTTCAGATACTGTGCTGTTGGTCTCCCTTAACTGTTCAGGGTTGTTGTGAGGATGACAGAGGATTGGGGGGGGGGAGAAGAGGATACATGCCATTTTGAGCTGCTAGGAGGAAGGGCAGTGTAAGCACATGGCAAGTAAATAATGTACTGGGTAGAAAGGTTGCCTGGGGAGCTTTGTATTTTATTTAGTTGGAATAATGCTCCCCGTTAGCTTAGAACTAAAAACATCTTTGAAGGATAGTTCAGTGTTGTCCTTCCCATTTTGCAGATTGGGGCCTTCCCACTGGTAGACAAGTTGGGTTCTCCCAAACAAGAGATCTTGCAGCAGATGTGAGATTTCAACTGGGAACTTTGTGGCTCATCAGTCATATTCTTAACTGATTTGAATTGCTGCTGTAAATCAGTATAAAACATTTCTAATAAGAATTTGATTCAGTCGCTTTATGCATAGGTAGGGGTTGGAGCAGGATATTTCCATGGTAGTGCTTCTCAGATTCTAGCTGCCTGATCAGAGAGAGAGCAGATCATCCCACTTTGTTACATCAAACAGGTTTTTGTTTTAAACATGAGCTGTTCCCTAGGTTGTTTTCAGTCTAGCGTACTGCTGTTTTAGAAAGATGGATTCAAGATGTATCAATGTAAATGTTATTCACATCTCTCATTACATTACTTGCACGTCTGCAAAGACCTGTGGAATTTTTGTTTATACAGCTGTTTTATTCTTGTCTGTGGTACTTGTCGAAGATTCAGTACTACTGAGTAGAAATCCCATATGAAGTCTTGAGAACAAAGCTTTGGTTATCATAAATAGGAAGTGTTTGATTATTTAGAGATTTGGAAGTTTAATGGTTAAGAGCAGTTTCACATGTTGCTTCTGAGTCACGCTACAATTTTCAGATGCTTTTATGCTGCTTGTCTGGATGTGCTTGTGGCTGGAAAACAAGATGCTTTTAAGAACAGGGTTTTAAGTAGCAAGTATAGTATAATAAGTGGAAAAGGATAATTTCTCTTGCTCTGTAGATTATCAGGAATGACTCTATATATCAAGATGGGTAACTTGTCTGTCCCTAGCAGTAGAGAAAAGCAAGAGTCTAGTAGCACCTTAAGGAGGAAAAAAATTTTTGGCAGGGTATGAGGTTTTGTGAGTCACTGCTCACTTCTTCAGGTACAGCTATGATGTGAGCCCTATCTGTCCTTATATCCTGAAGAGGAGTGGTTTCAAATGCTGAATGGCAGTAGCAGGTGAATGACAGTAGGAGGCATGATTGGATTAGGTGTGATGTGTGGAGGAATGATTCTGATACTTATCTGAAGCTTCATTCTTTGTAATGAAAATATAATAGTTTCTGTTCATAAAAATATTTGTGGTGGGATTGATTGTTCTGTGTGATGGTTGACTTTAAAGAAGTAATAGGAAGTGATTGTAAGGCATACAATACTTAATTCCCTGGAGATTTTTATCTTCGGCTTTGTTATATTTCAAAGTCATTTGTGCATAATCTGGGGGAAAATCCACTTTGGTTGTACTTTTTTGTGGCAGAATGTCCCTGAAAGTGGAACTTTAAGTACAGCCACTTCAAGTTTTCTTTCCATAAATAATAAATTTCTGGGGTTGAGTGCTTTTTTATTCTAGCAAATGTAACATTTTTTAAAAGTCTCATGAGTTTTAAAAGTGATCCAAGGAAGCATTGAAGTGAGGTGTTACAGTTGTCAGTAGGTCATCCTATACAATGGACTTTTACTGGAAAATATTAATTTTAGTTTATTTTATACTCCACTTTTCTTCCCTGTGATGATCCAAAATGGATTACATCATTCTCCCTCTCTTTATTTTACCCTCATAACAACCTCGTGAAGCAGGTTAGGCTGTGTGTGTGACTGGCCCAAGGTCACCCAGCAAGATTCCTAGGCAGAGTGGGGATTCAAACCTGGGTCTCCCAGATCCTAGTCTGACACTGTAGCCACTATACCAGCACTCACCACATTGGTCTCACCATGGACAGTATGTTCACTAGGATAGAAAAACAGCCTCATGTAACTTTATTAGTGGTTAATAGTGACAGGTGCTTTATTTCAGTTTGTTGGTTTCTAATGCCTTGGGTTCATAGTTAGATACCAAGTAATATTTCTGTCTCTGCAAACATGCATTAGCTTGATGATACTTCACTTGAGGGCACTGAATATACCCCAAATACAATTTGTGCAGGATTTTGCGGTTGCTGCCACCGAAAATTCCTGCCACATGGCCATAGTGGGGGAAAGAAAGTTTTGTCGCTTCATCTTCCAGGCCTTGTATGACATGAGTTTGTTAAGGTTGGCTAGAAGGCCATGTGGGTCTTGCTTACAGTGACTGTTTCTGTTGCCTTGAACACTGAGGAGTCTACTGTAAGAATTCAAGATAAATACTTTATGGGTTCTTTTAAAAGTAGAAGTGAGAGTGCCCAGATTGCCCAGAGATGTGGGCTTGGGTGTCACCTATACGCAGATGACACCCAGCTCTATCTGATGTTGGGTGGCCAGTCGAACTCCAGCCCAGATGACCTTCATCGGGCGTTGCAAGCTGTGGCTGGCTGGCTCAGACTGAGTCGTCTGAAACTAAACCCGACGAAGACAGAGGTCCAGGGCCTTAGTCGGGTTGGTTCGGGGTTGGGACTCCCCCTCCTGACCTTCGATGGGGCGCCTTTGGTGCCAGTGTCGGAGGTTAGAAGTTTGGGTGTGCTCCTGGACTCTTCCTTAATGATGGAGGCCCAGGTGACAGCCACTGCCAAGTCGGCCTTCTGCCATCTTCGGCTGGCTCGGCAGTTGGTTCCCTTCTTTGACTGTGATGACCTGGCCACAGTGATCCATGCGACGGTCACCTCGAGGCTAGACTACTGTAACGCTCTCTACATGGGGCTGCCTTTGTCACAAATCCGGAAGCTGCAGCTGGTGCAGAATGCTGCAGCCAGGCTGTTGATGGGTCTCTCTAGACGGGACTATATCAGGCCTGTGCTGAAAGCGCTGCATTGGCTGCCAATAGCGTACCGGGTTCGCTTCAAAGTGCTGGTTCTTTAAAGCCCTATATGGCCAGGGTCTGGCATACCTGAGGGACCACCTTTCCCCATATGTTCCCCCAAGGGCACTACGGTCGGGGACTCAACACCTCCTGGTAACCCCAGGCCCTAAAGATACTAAGCTTGCTGCAACCAGGGCCAGGGCTTTTTCGGTGGCGGCCCCTACCTGGTGGAACAAGCTCCCGGAGGAGATCCGGGCCCTGCGGGACCTTGCGCAGTTCTGCAGGGCCTGCAAGATGGAGCTCTTCCACCAGGCTTTTGAGTAGGAGCCACCACAGCTACTGTACCATCGCCGCACCACCACCACCAACTGCCTTGGGTAACATCTGGGGGGGTGCGATGGCCCTGGGATGAAGAATGAGGGGTATGGCCACCTGGAATGATACGATTGACTTGAGATTACCAACACCAGAAGCCCATCTTGTTACTGAGGACTTTGAGACAACTTGAGCACCTTGTACTGTATAATTGATTTATTGTTTTATCAGGTTTTAGCTGTTTTAATTATTGGCATGTTTGCCTCATCCGTAAGCCGCCCTGATCCCACTTGCGGGGAAGGCGGCCTATAAATCTAAAATAAATTTAAAAATAATAGTTTTGAGGTGACTTTCAGTGAAATCTAGCTTTTAAAAATCCTTTGTTCTCTGCAGCCGATGAAGATGATGAGAAAGCAAAGCAGGCTGGTGCAGATGGAGAACGCCGCGGACTGAAAAGGCAGCGTGAAGAGAAGGAAGAGCATGGCCGTGCCTATTATGAGTTCCGAGAGGAGGCATACAATAGCCGGTGAGATGTACATCATTTTGGCAAGGAATTCAGGCCAGTTTGTCTTCAGAGCATGAAGCCCAGGTTTAGGGTGGGGGGTTGGGTATGTTGAGCCAGGAGTGGGCTGAGCAGTCTACAATACTCTATATGTTGAGTACCAGATCCCTGTGGCCCACTGATGGATCTTTACAAGCCCATAGTACATAGGTGACGTAACTATTCTGTGTTAAGGGTTCTAGAATATACTGTTTTGCTTGGGAAAATAGGACAAGCTTAGAGTTGCCAGGTACTCGATGTTCCACCAAGAAATGTCCAGTGTTCCTCCAGTGAATTGCCAATTACCTTCTGCTCTGCATTAGGCGAAC
Source organism: Gekko japonicus (assembly GCF_001447785.1). Taxonomy (NCBI): domain Eukaryota; kingdom Metazoa; phylum Chordata; class Lepidosauria; order Squamata; family Gekkonidae; genus Gekko; species Gekko japonicus. Next base: position 138,344 of record NW_015166492.1, on the reverse strand, counting down.
TCAACTAGATAATCAGGGAGATTTTTAGTACTAAATTGGGGAAGGCATCATGAGCTTCTCTTATGAAAAAGGAAGAAATTGCTTTACTTTGTATTATTTCCCCCAATACCTTATCCTGTTTCAACTCCTGCCCTTCCCAGTTCTATGTATTTTCTTGAAGACAGTACTCCTTTATTGTGAGGTGATGTTCCATAAAGAGGTGGGAAGCTTTATATTTTTTTACTATGGTTTCTCATAGTAAAGTAAGCTGGGATTCATTATTTGATCTCAGAATACCAAAATCAAAAGAAAAGACAGGCACGAATGTAAAATAAAACACAATGCAAAGAGAACAATTGTGGCAACTTTGTTCTAGTTTCTTCTACATACCATTTTATCTGTTGGATGCATTTTTAACTTGATTGTGTTGATGGTTCCTTCTCATTTGATGCAGATCCAAGTCTCCGCCACCACCAGAAGAGGAGCCTAGAGAAGAAGATGATGAGAATGCTGTGATTCTGGACACGTGTATGTATTAGTTCCTCATAGTATCGCATTTGTATAATGACCCAAGAAAATATAACTTCATGAAAGCCAGTGCAATGCGGTGGTTTGAGATTGCAGTTCAAATCCCCATTGAGCCTGGAAGCTTATTGTGTGACCATGAGCCAGTCTCTATCTCTTCACCCAGCCTCCTTCGCAAGGTATTTGTGGTCCCAAAATGGAGTAAATCAGAGAAAGGGCGTGTTAAAAATTTGAGAGAATGGTCTTGGGCACAAATAAAGATTGGTCTGTACAGTGGATTTCGTTTGTATTCCATGTTAGAGAAAGTATTAGCAGTCTGCCTTCTGATGACTCCATAACTTTACAGGATAGAAAGAGTAGATGAAAACTGTACTGTATTGTAGTTAAACTTAGGATCGGTTGTGTCAGAGCTTCCCTGTATGTAATTACAGTGAAAGTACTTGTTAGAAGGACCTTGTATGTGGGTTTTTTAATGATGTGAGAGGCCAAGAAAGAATCCAGTGAAGTGGAAACTTTGTCAAGAGAAGGATGCAGAGATTAGTCTCATTGTGTCCAGCAGCTAGTGGAGAGGAATAGTTACCTGGATTTTATTTAGTCACTGAGTTAATTTGGACATAATGACTTCACTGTCTATTAACCAGTGGTTTTAAGGTTTATGGAAGTCAGTCACAGAATCCCTTCTGGTGTCTCACATACTCCCCCCCCTTTTTTTTTTACTGGGTACAGCTCATCTATGTCCAAATTTTACTTCTGGGGCTGTTTTATAGCATTAGGGAAAAAATTTCTGCAGTTCCTGATTTTAAATACTAATTGTTTTAATCTCTCTCACAGATACATCTGATCTCCACTTCAGAGCCACCAAGGACCGTTATGGAGGGCAGCCATTGTTCTCTGAGAAATTCCCCAACCTTTGGTCAGGGGCGAGAAGCACACATGGAGTGACAAAGGGGAAAGTCTGCTTTGAGGCAAAGGTGAGGACGCTTGCTCTATGAAATGTGCAATACACATTGAAATAGGCTTTTAACTAACATTTTTTCAGCAAATGCTTCTGTGAGTCAGGGCACCCTTCATCAGATATGTAAAGTATTGTCTTTAGTTGTAGATATATGCACAGTCTTGACATATTACATGAGTACAAACAAAGGGGTGGGAAGAGGTTGCTGCAAAATGAAGCTAGGAGGCCAGACAGTCTATGAGTATGTAAGGTATGTTATGTAATTACACAGAGCTCATGAAGGCAAGATCTGGTCAAAAGGAAAATGATTCCCTCAGAGTGCATGCAGACCACTCTTGACCATCAGTGAATCTGCAAATAAGTCAATAATTGAACAGTGAAGAGGGACTTAACTTTGTCCCTCTTTAGTAATGCGGTAGCTCCTCCTAAAATTGACATGAGCTAGAATGCCATATGCAGATTTGATGTAACCCCACAGGTTGTTTTCCTCTTTGCAAGTTTTGCTGGAATGTGTCAGCTTTTAGATTTGTTATTGAGTAGTACAGGGAGACTAAAATTCTCACTGCCTGGTTTCTGAGTGTTTTCAGACTTTCAGTAGACAGCATGCAACCATTTATTCTCCTGTGCAGAGACAACTGGTTTGACCAGTGTAAATGGTAAAGGGGCATTGCTGGTGCATGAGTTCTTGAAATTTTCAGCAGAAAGTGTGGTCTGAGTCAGTTTGAAACACAGTGCATTCTTCTGGGCAAACTATGTTTTGGGGGTGTTCATGGAAGAGAGCCCTTTAACGTGAATGGGAGAATCTAGCACTGTGGCTTCCTTCTGGATCTCTGTGTGTGTGTGGACCTTGGTGTATATATATGTGTGGGCATTTTTAAGGAAACATAGTAGGTTTATAAGCTGATATTTCATTTTTCCTTTGAGTCTGTGTATGTGCTGCTTTGTGGTTCATTTTATTTTTATTAGCATCTTGCCTTCCTGCACTTAACGAAAGTGGCTTAAATGGAGTTCTCAAGCAGTTTCTCACACAGGTTTCTGACAAAACTTGTTTGGTTTCAGCAAGGTCACTGTGTTGTATGCTGACAGTCCCTGTATTGGGCAGTGTTGTGGGTTTTCTGTGAATTTGTTTCCATTGAAACTTAAGAACAATATCAGTACAATTTAAATTTAGCCCAAAAAGGGCAAATATCACCATGTACAGGCCTAAACATGAAGAAGTAGTGGGGTTTGTCCATATCCCACATTTAGCCCAGCTAACATGACTGATCTACAGCACAACAGTCCGGACAACTATAGGTAGACTATATTTGCATATGTGTGACAGAAACTTTTCAAAAAAATATATATGGCTTCAGAATATTTTATGGAAGATGTTCCACCCCACAGCATCAGTGTTGGAGTCTGTTTCATTTATTCCCTGACAGTCCCGGGTTGCGAACCTCCAGGTGGGGCCTGGAGATATGGTATTACAACTGATTTTGAGATGAGAGGGTTCTGTGCCCCTGGAGAAAATGGCTGCTTTGAAGGGTGGACTGTATGGCACTGTAGCATTGCTGAGTTCCCTCCCCACCCCAAGCACTGCCCTCCTCAAGCTCCACCCCTGGATCTCCAGGTATTTTCCAACCCAGAGTTGGCAACCCTACCTGACACAGATGTTCAGAGAAATGTTTAAACAACTACAATGTACACGAGCAAGATACAATTAATAAAACCCACACAAAAGTATATCCTGTTTAAGTGCTAACAGCCAGTGGCTGACTCACTCTGTGGCAGGCCAAGAGTCCTTTGGACTGTGCCAAAAGTCTTAGGTATCTGGCCATGCCCGGTGTTATACCTACAAACTGGTAGGAGGCACAAGCACAGTTGTGCACTTGGCAGGGTATTCCTCAACATTTCCCCTTTCTGTGGATTTGTGCTGTAGAATTGTCACACAAAACTCATCTATTACAATGTCATTTCAATGGTTTTATAAAAGTCAGAACAATTTATTATTATGCATCATTCACAATACATTGGGTGAAACTGACAAACTGTGGTTGTCATGCCTATTCTAGAACTGCTTTGAAGAAAATGTATCATATAATAGTAAATCAGTTTAATGTGATTAAAACTCCAAAGCTGAATTTGGTAGCCATATAATAAGGGATTGTCCAGATCTAGAGATATGAGAGCACATCTTTTGTTTACTACAAAATTGTTTTCTGCCTTCAACTTATTACCTCTCAGGTGGCAAAAATTAAAGATATATAGACTACAGTAGCATAGGGCAGCAATTTGCTACTCTTTCTCAAGTATTAAATTCTTCCTCATACAAGATGCAGGTATTAACACTGAAAAATTCATAAATATGTCAAATCGTACAATTTTATATGCTAAATTACAGACGATGCATTTTATGTTGTCAGTAAAAGAAGCTTAAAGTTTGATAGGAAAGTATTGCTTATGTTTCAGTTTTTCCCAACATTTCTGTTCAAAGGCTGGCTGTTTTCCCCCAGGGCTTCAGAATTTCTGGAAACCTTAAATCTCTATACAGGTCTGGACCCTACTGATGTTGTTCTAATTGGAAGCTAATGTTTCCCTGCTATCCCTTTCTGCCAGTAGCCTCCTGTGACACTCCTCTCCCTGAAGGGTATTGGGTGACTCTTCAGTGACAAAAAAAATGTGGCTTGTAGTGGTGATGTGAGGGGAGCAGTTGGGCAAGATGCTCCTAATGGTGAAATGTCAGTAGGATCCAATCCATAGTGTTCTGGCAATGTCACAACAAAATAATACTTTAGATTTAACAGTGTCATTATCACAGACCCTTAAAGAAATTGACAAGCAGATATGAAACCCTCTATTCCCAGGGCTAGTTCACTGGACAAATGGCTTTTGGGGTAGTACGTATAGCCCTCTGATTTGATGCCTTCAGTAGGTCTGGGGAGAGAAAGTAAGGGTTGGAATTGCTCCTCCCCCCACCCACCCCTGCCAGGGGAAAGGGGTTATAGGCTTGTCCTTTAAGTCAACTTGTGTGGGGATGCTGGAGACCTGCAGTTCGTGAGTGGTGAGATGGAGGGAATCTGTGTGTGCAGGGGTACTTCCAGGGCTTAATACTGGAGTTGAAAATAAACTCCTTGGCTATATCCGGGCAAGTTCCTAGTACTAATTAATTAGATGGGTCTGTTGTTGGTCTGTTGTATCAAAACCATCAAGTAATCTTGTGCCACCTTAAAGACTTAGCAGGTTTATTGTAGCGCAGCCAATCATGGCTAGAATCTGTTTTCATTGGATGCCTGAAATGAATCCTCAGTCAGCAGTTAAAAACTACAGATTGCTAGAGCTTGAACATTTATGAACAGTGCGACCATGAAATTCAGCAAAACTGAAATTATAAGATAAGCATGGTGAACATTCACAACAACTAAGTTTACACTCTGGTTAATAAAACTAAATCTACTGTTTGATTTCAGATTCAGTAACTCTTTATGCAACAATAAATCTGAAGTCTTTTTGGTGCCACGTTTTTGTTTATAAGGGAAGGAAAGCAGTTGCCATACCCATTAAAATGCCCTTGTAATGAATGAACATACTTATTTCAGTGTAGATGGGAGCTGGTAGATGTTGGGGGTGGGAGTTTTCAAAGGTGGCCGGTGATACGTAAGAGTGGTCGCTGATTAGCTAACCTCCATCCCATCCCGCCGTCGAAGTGGAGCCCAGCCCCTTGGTTTACTGCGGAGCTGGGTGACATGAAGAGGGCCGGGAGACGTCTAGAGCGGCGTTGGCGGAAAACTAAGAGCGAAGCCGACAGAGCGTGCTATAGAGCTCATTGGAAGACCTATGAGGCGGCGCTGACAGCGGCAAAGAAAGCCTACTTCTCTGCTACCAATGAATCAACTAGTTCGCGACCAGCTCAGTTGTCGAAGGTATTTAGGCCCTTGCTGACTCTTAAATCTGTGCCATTAAACTCAGGAACAGGTGATAAATTGTGACACTTTTGCAAGGTTTTTTTTTGCTGATAAATATCTCTCAGATTGGATGCTGGTTGTGATAAAGTCCAGACAGAAAAAAATGTGCATTGTCTGGCCCATTTCTAGATCATTTTTACCCAGATACCTTGATGGATGTTGACAGTATCTTGGGATCTGTGCGAGGTAACACTTGTGCTTTGGATCCTAGCCCATCCTGGTTGCTAAAATCATGTAAGGACCACATTAATGAGTCCTTGACTTCCGTCATAAATCAAAGACTGACTTGGAGTGGTATCATGACCAATTATCTCCTGGTCTTTAATCTGCCCTTTCTGGGAAAGGTGATTCAGAGGGTGGTTGTGGATCAACTTCAGGTCTTCCTGGATGACTCCTCTGCTCTGGACCCTTTTCAGTATGGTTTCAGGCCAGCCTATGCAATTGAGGTGGCATGATGGCTTTAGTTGATGATCTCTTTCTAAATCTAGACAAGGGCCATGCCTCTTTGTTGATCCCACTGGATTCATCAGCCACCTTTGAGATGGTGGCCCATACCAGATTGTTGAGACTTTGGAGAGAAGGAGGTATCAGGTGCTTTGGATTGGTGTAAATGGTCCATTGTTGATTGGACTGAGAGGGTTACTTTTGGAGGCCATCGGTGTGGGATCTGTCCTGTGGGGTTCCACAAGGAACCGTCCTATGCCCCATGCTGCTATTCTGTCTCTATGTAAAGCCCTTAGGAGAAATCACTTGTGGTTTTATAGTTGGCTGTCATCACAATGCTGATGATATCCAACTCTATATTTCTAAATACAAATCCCCTGGTATTGATGTAGAGGTCCTGAACCTGTGCCTTACTTTTGTGGGTTAAATGGCTAAATGTGAACAAGTTGAAACTGAATTCTCATAAGAGTTAATGCTTGTTGCAAAGGTCTTGAAGGACATTGTACTTCTCTCTTTTGATGGGGGTCCAACTGACCCTCACTGACTCAGTTAAGAGCCTAGGGTTTATATTGGATCCAGCATTATTGCTGGAGAAGTGAGTTAATGCAGCTGCAAAAATACATTCTTGCAGCTTTATTTAGCCCGGAAGATGGCTGCCATGACATGGAATGGATCCACATGGCCAAGTCAGCCATGGTTACCTTGAGGCTAGACTACTGTAATGCACTCTGTGTGGGTCTATCCTTGAAGTCAACTCAAAGACTTCAGTTGGTACAGAATGCCATGGCCCAGTTACTATCAGGCACTAGGCAGAACATTCAAGTCATGTCCATTCTGCAGTCATTCCTTTGGTTACCAGTCAGCTACCAGGTTCAGACCAAAATTTTGGTCATCAGAAAGCCCTTAATTGCCTTGGGCCCATGTACTACCTCTTCTGTTTTGCTCTGCTGCGGCAGCTTTGCTCATCTGAGCAAAGTTCTCTGGAGGTGCCACCCTGCAATTGGGTAACATTGGCAACTGCCTGTTCATGCTTGTTCTCTGTGGTGGCTTCCACCTTGTGGAACAGCCTACCCGAGAAGGTCACTTAGCAGAATATGCAAAACAGAAATATTCAGGAGGGTCTTTTTATAAAGGGTGTTAGAACATGTGGTATAAGGGATTGCTTTTATAAGGGAATAAAATTGAAGTTAATTCTGTGTATCATCTTGCTTTTACTGCATTGTCTTTTACCTTTGTAACCCACTTTCTGCATTATGGTATATTGTGCTTTAGAGTTATTTTCCCCCATTGTTTTTCCAGTTCTGTAATGCTAGTCCTACTAGATTGTCTACTGGATATCTTATGCTGTCTGAATGTTTTAAAGTGTTTTGTACTCTCTGCCTTGAATTTCAGCAAGGAAGGTGGGCTATAGATGGAAGTTAGTAAATATTATGTATTTAATATTAGATACAAACTATTCCAGGAAGCTGTAGGTTAATTTCCATGAATCTGTGCTGAGCTGACCAAGAAGTAACAGCTCACGGTGGCAAGTTTGTTCCTTGCTTGGGGTGGTAGTATGCCTTGAGCTGGCCCTTCCCATCTTTCATATTTGAAGTGGAAGGCAAACCTCATTTAGGAAGGTGATGCATAAAGATTATTAAGACATCCAGTTGGCAATGTCATTTTCCATATTGTGTGTGTTTGCAGAACTCCACGGAACTTTTGAAATCGAACATTGCCAAATCTATTCCAAGATGCTGCACCCGTCAGGTTTATCTTCCCTGCCCATCCATTAACTCCTTCCTGGCCATTTTATGGAAATGTCACCATTGTCTAACTAGTGCACATTCCAAGCTTTCTGTGGCTGTGCATGAGTTTTAGCGTATCTGTAAAAGGCAATATAGATCCTGTACGTATGTATAGACATTTGTTTGCTAAGGACCTGAGGTTAAGACCTGCACCCCAGTTTCCTGCTATTACTGTAAAATAACCATGGTGCTGCCACTGTGGCAACTGCTTGAGGGGGTCGTCGCTCACATCTGGAGAGCTTCCAGCAGAAGAACTGTAACAAATTTAGTGTTCACATCTGCAGACAGAATTCAGCAGTGACTGCGAGGAGGACATTCCCTCCTGGCATAGCCTTAACTGCTTTTGATGAAGGGAAGGGGCATTGTGAGGACCTGTTCATGAAGAGGAATGTTTGGGTTTATATTTAGAGATAATTAATTGCATCAAAGCAAAAGCTGGGGGTGGAACGGCCATCACTCCTAGGCCTGTTTTTCAGCATTTTACCAGATGCATCAGGTGGCTGCTCTTCCTTGATCTGTCTTAGGTGGCACAAAACCTCCCACTGAAGGAAGGCTGCACAGAGACCTCACTGCTTCGCATTGGATGGTCTGTTGATCGGTCTCGTACACAGCTAGGTAAATAAAAAGCATCCTTCAAGGTGGCATCACAGCTCTGCTAAGATGTCACAGTCATGCAGATTGTGTTACTTGCAGCTGTAGTAAGTGTTTGCTCTCTTCTAGGTGAGGATGAGTTTTCTTATGGCTACGATGGACGAGGGTTGAAGGCTGAAAACGGGCAGTTCGAAGAATATGGTCAGCCCTTTGGGGAGAATGATGTGATCAGTTGCTTTGCTGTAAGTGCAGTTAAGAAGCCTTGAGTCGGCTCTTGAGGGGCTTCCTTGCCATCTTCGAAGTAGGCTGGGTTTGGGGAAATACACTCAAGTACAACGAAAGTGTAACTCATAATTCTAAGAACACCTGCTCTTTTCCTTGGTGTGGTACCATTCAGGGTACTACTCTACATTAAGTATGCCATCATGGAGGTTTGCCTTGATGCTCCTTACGAGAGTGTCCCCGTAACTGACTGTATTGCCAACCCTGGCTGCAAAAGGGACAGCTTCTTGTGTTCCAGGGCTATTAGAACGTCACTGAGAGCATGTCACTGTGACAGCTGTGTCTAGCTGCTGCTGGAGGGTTCATTGCTCACATGCTTCTGTGTCTCATGTTGTAGAACTTCGAAAGTGAAGAGGTGGAGCTCTCCTTCTCCAAGAACGGGGAGGACCTGGGTGTAGCCTTCCGGATCAGCAAGGAGTCTCTGGGTGACAAAGCTTTGCTGCCGCATGTGCTGTGCAAGAACTGCTCTGTGGAGCTGAACTTTGGCCAGAAGGAAGAGCCGTTCTTCCCAGTTCCCGAGGACTATGTGTTCATTCATGCTGTCCCCGTCGAGGATCGTGTGCGCACTCCTCCTCCACCCAAGACCACTGAGGAATGTGAGGTAACGTAGGCTTCTCTGTTCTGTTCACAAGAGGACCACTTGTTCTTCTGTATGAGTTATCTAGGCTGTGCACTGCTTATCCAGAGCTATCACTTTCCCCTCTACCCTTCCTCCTTGGGGGATAGCCTTTGCTACTGGGTTGTATCTTTATCCTCCAGGCAAGGCAGATGAAATCTGACAGGACTTATTAAGAGTTGGATGGTTACAATTGGTGGGCTTTTTAATAGTGTTTTTAAAAAAGTGAATGAAGGATTCCTCCTTTTCCCATAACAGAGCCCCAAAGTGACTTAAATTGTTCTCTTTTCGTCTGTTTTATCTTCACAACAGCCCTGTGAGTGAGGTTAGACTGGCAAATAATCTGAAGAAGTGAGCAGTGACTCACAAAAGCTCATATTTAGTCTTTAAGGTGCCTACTAGACTCCTGCTCTTTTCTACTGCTACAGACAGATTAACTTGGCTACCCATCTTGATCTGACAAATAATCAGTTGGCCCAAGGGGAGCTTCACAGCTGAGCAGGTGTGGAACTCAGGTTGCCCCTGTCCAAGTAAAGGTAAAGGTTCCCTTGCTCGAAAGCCAGTCGAATCCAACTCTAGGGTTGCAGTGCTCATCTCCATTTCAAAGCTGAAGAGCCAGCGCTGTCCGAAGACGTTTCCGTGGTCAAGTGGCCGGCATGACTAAACACCAAGGCGCACGAAACGCTGTTACCTTCCCACCGAAGTGGTACCTATTTATCTACTTGCAATTTCTTGCTTTCGAACTGCTAGGTTGGCAGGAGCTGGAACTAGAGACGGGAGCTCACTCCGTCTTGCGGCACCCGGGTCTCGCACTGCTGAACTACTGACCTTCCACAGCCTGCAGTTCAACGTTTTAACCACTTGAGCCCCTGTCCTAGTGCAGTGCTAATTCCCTATCATGAGGGATAGGTGAAAAGAATGATATCATCTTCCTGCGTAATGGTTAGAATAATGTTTGTGGTCTCTGTCTGAGTTCAGGCTAAACTGAAGCTTCACAGTGACAGTGTGGTCTTAATGGAGTTGTGACAGCTGCCACAGTTTTTCGGTAGTACACGCCTCACATCACTGCTTTTTAAGTTTTGTTCTGAATCTGTGGGCTTTCTCTCACCCATTCCAGGTGCTGTTGATGGTTGGCCTGCCAGGGTGTGGGAAAACCCAGTGGGCACAGAAGCACACCGAGGAGAATCCCGACAAACGCTACAACATCTTGGGGACGGATGCTGTTCTTTTCCAAATGAGAGTAAGCAGCCAGAGATTATGTTCAAGTGAGGAGGCTTCCTCAACTAGGCTGGATGCACCGTGCAGCAGAAATGTTGGTTTTTTCACTGGTTGCTGTCAGCTTCGTTTTTCTGTGTTAGCAACAGCGGAAAGATAGGGGTTTTTCATATCAATCACGTATCAACAAATTGTGAACAGAATTACTCAGGTTTGAAGAAATGCTAAATATTTCTAGAGTACATAGAAGAGTAAACTAATGCTGTAGATGGCTTTACATAAAAATCTTTATAGTTCATATTTTGAATAAAAAGAAAACTTAAACTCATTCCGATGGCAAAAATATTTCCCAAACCTTCCAGTTTTTCTAATTGGGAAGGAAATGTGTCTATCCCCCAAAACGTGATGCTTTTCTTCTGGGCTTTCATGTTGAAATAAAGCTAATCACATGTTGGGTGCAAGTCTCCGGTTTCCTTGATTAACTCCTCCTCTCCATATTTTTTCCCATGTTAGACAAGGGGGCCTGAAGTTGAAGAACTGGACACCAAAAGTCAAGATCAGCTAACTCAACAAGCTGCCCGTTGCGTTAGCAAGCTGGTCCAGATTGCCCCCAGGACAAAAAGGAACTTCATTCTTGATCAGGTACTTTATTTATAGTCTAGTTGCATGTCCGAGGAATCACAGGCAGCCAGCTAGTCCTGGCTTAACAGATGTTTGGATGCAGAATCCATCTCTGCTAAAGAGATTATGTGTATGCCTTGACTAATGGGAGGGGCTGCGGCTCAGTGGTAGTGTCTGTTTGGCATACAGAAGGTCCCAAATTCAATCCCCGGCATCTCCAGTTGAAAGTATCTGGTAGCAGGTGATGTGAAAGACCTCTACCTGAGACCTTCGAGAGTTGCAGCCAGTTTGAGTAGATAGCACTGACCTTGCTGGACCAATGGTCTGATTCAGTATAAGGCAGCTTCATGTGTTTATGTGACTAACTATCACTACTTGCCCATTCAGTTCTCTTACCTGCTCCAAAAACCCTCTCTGGGTTGCCTGCATTGCACCTTCATTGCAGGACAACTAGGCATGCTCTAGTTGTAATTTCAGAGATTAGCTGATGGAACTATTTTTGTGACTGCTCAGATCTTCAAGGTGGCTACAAAAATAATAAAAAAATGTGAAAAAAATGTACTAGAAAGGCTTACCAGTCTATCTATAAACACTACAGCTGAGTATTACCTTTTTAAAGAGATTGCTGGGACAAGGAAGGTGTTGACTGCTTCATGAACCTGCAGGGAAGGTAATATTAGGTCTCCCTTGGGAGAAAGAAAGATTTCAGTTTTGAAGGAGAAGAATAGGTTAGTGTGTTTGTGTTTAGAACCTAAACGAGATTGATGCTGCTGAGCTATGTACCTCTCCAGGTATTTAAACACTGGGAGAGGAACAGGATAGAGTTATAATCTGCATGAGAAATGACAAACTTGATAAGAATTGTTTTTTAGTTGCCAGGTAGGCGGGAAGACATTCCTTATCACCACATAGTGGGCCTTTCATGTTGGTAAAGCTGAAGCTTTTTATGGGATTTGAATGTGTAATCAGAGACCTCAGAACTAGTTGAGAGCAATGCTCCGTCTAAGCTGTGGAGTCTTGTGAGCAAAAATTCTACTTTGTGACTTACTGGCATTAAAGTTGTGAGCAAGCAATTTGGCTACTGCATAAATTAGTTTGCTCTGGAGCTATCCTTCCTGAGCTAAGACAAAAATGTGTGAGCTGGAGGCTAAAAAACTGTGAGCTAGCTCACATGAACTCAGCTTAGAGGGGACACTGGTGCCAGCTCCTGCTGATGCTCTGAGGTCTTGCAGCCTAGACCTGAGGGCACTGCTCCTGAGGAGACTGGACTGGGCTGGGCTGTCTTAACGGGAACACTGGTTGAGAGCTAAAGAAAACTTCCGAAAAGGACAGATTCCTAAGAGGTTAGAGCAAAGTTCCTTTAAGAGGTTAATACTGTTAGTACAAGAAGGATGAGTAGAGAGTAGAAGAAGAAGAAGAGGAGTCTCAGTGCGGCTTGCAAACTCCTTTCCCTTCCCATCCCGACAACAGACACCCTGTGAGGTAGGTGGGGCTGAAACAGGGTTGTAAAATTGTAACTGGTGTGAAAAAAGAAATTAATTTCATTGTACTACAGCTTGTAGTCAGCCAGTGAAATTGACTAGAAGTTGAAAGAGAGCTCTGTCATGCTCACTGTTTAATTAACATGTGAGAGTATAGCAAGATGTGATGTCTAAAAAGATCAGACAGATTACTATTGCTATCAGTTGTATTAGCTAAAAAGTACGAGGTCCATTCTTGCAGCCAGTGGATCAGTTTCTGCTGAGCCATTCCACTAACAGTGGCACTCCCCTCCCTCTGCCTGTGAAAGGGACCTTCCTGTGATTCCTGCACTGAGGAAAGTGCTACTAATAGTGGAACAGATCGGTGAGATCCAACCTCAAGTACTTGGGCACTAATGGAAAGTGCACTGTGTTTATCAGCTTGGCAGCCTTCTAGCTGGGTGCTGTTGGAGACAGAATGCTGGACTAGAAAGACCTCTGGTCTGATCTTGCAAGGTACTTAGGACCATAGCAGCCCTCTGTAAGCCAACAGTTAAAATTTCACATTTCTACCAAATTCCAGGTCAAAACTAGCTTGAGTAGAATTACTTTCCTGACCTCATTAGCTGGGTGAAATGGCGTAACTGGTAGAATCCAAATTATTCTGATTATGGCTTTATGGCGGGGTATGATCTCTGTAACTACAGGAGGTTTTTTTATGGCCTTTGGTGGGAGATGGGGGTGTTTGCATTTCTAATGTGCGTCTCTTCCTCTCATCAGTGTAATGTGTACAATTCTGGCCAACGGAGGAAGCTGCTGAACTTCAAGGGGTTCTCGCGCAAGGTGATTTTAATTGTCCCCAACGAAGAGGACTGGAAGCAGAGGCTGGAACTGAGGAAGGAGACTGAGAAGGATGACGTGCCTGAGTCGGTGATGCTGGAAATGAAAGGTAGGCTCAGCAGAGGGTTTGAGAGAAACACGAGTGGGCAGGCAAGTGGGGCGAGAGGTTTCTTTCCCCACTGAAGCAGCAGGACAAACCCATTCACCCTTGCATCTATTTCCTGCTGTTTTTTCCTGATCACAGCCAACTTCTCTCTTCCGGAGAAGTGTGACTACATCGATGAAGTCCTGTACCAAGAGCTTGCAAAGGAAGAGGCTCAGCCCCTGGTCACCAAATACAAGGAGGAGGCCAGGAAACTGCTTCCGCCCTCCGAGAAGCGGACGAACAGGCGCAACAACCGTAACAAACGCAACCGTCAGAACCGCAACCGTGGCCAGGGATATGGTGAGTCTTTTGCAAAGTAGTGAGGGCTGCAGGTCTGGAGGTTCTCTGAAAAGGCTGTCCTCGTGCACTGAGGACATGCCCCTAAAGGAGGTCTGGGGACTCTGCATGAAGGCAGGACTTCCCAGGTGGCACCCCTGTTGTACTCAGCTCATTCTTCGCCTCCTTGCCTTCCGGATATACTCTTCTCCACTGAAGCTTAATTGTCTCCAGGGATCTCTAGTGTGCTTAGAACACCTGGCCGTGCCAGTCCAGTTGTTTTTGCTTGTATTTCAACTTCTTAGATCCGTTAAGCCACATGGTTCACCTTCTGAGAGCCAGTTTGGTGTAGTGGTTAAGTGCGCGAACTCTAATCTGGGAGAACCGGGTTTGATTCCCCATTCCTCCACTTGCACCTGCTGATGTGACCTTGGGTCAGTCACAAGCTCTGGCACAGCTGTCCTTTGTGTCAGAGTTCTCTCAGCCCCACCCACCTCATAGGGTGTCTGTTGTGGGGAGGGGAAGGGAAAGGAGACTGTAAGCCGCTCTGAGACTCCAAGTGAAGGGCGGGGTATAAATCCAATCTCTTCTTCTTACAATTTCTTGCACTGTGGACTGAATGTAATACGTTAAGGTTGTATATCCTTTTATTGTAAGTTGCCCATAACCAATACTGAAAAGCAGAGTAAGACTTTCTAAACAACAAGGAAAACAGATCCTTTGAGCTTGCCCAGCGGGGCCTCTCCTACTTGACTCCGTTTCACCCAGTATACATTCCCCTGCCTATCCTTGCTCATCCCAAGGCCCCTGTTTCACAGTCATCCACACTTTTGTGGCTCCTGTGTTTCCAGTCCCATTTTGGGGCCTGCTTTCCTTCCTGTATCGTTTCTCTGGGCCAGAGCTTGGTTGTTTCTGCTCCTGCAGTCTTAGGTGACAGGAGCCAAATGCAAGGGACTGTCGATTGGGTCTTGTTGCTACAAGCAGTTTTGGAAATGTTTTCCCAAAATTTCTTTTCCTCCTCTGGCCAGTAAAGAATTCTGTTTCTCTGAACTGCATATGCTGTTAGTCTTTTTGTGTGTGTCTATGTGTCTGCTTCCTGAGCCTCTGTACAGCTTTTTCCTATCTCCACACCACATTGTCGCACAGCACTCACTGGAGTAAATAGGTTTGTGCAGTGCTGCTGCTTAGCCTGTGTTTTGGGCACCTGCTGCTGCTTCATACTCAGTGATGAGGCCTCCTGTACTTTGCTTCTGCTTGGAAGCCCACGGCAGGCGTTGTTTCGGTGGCAGAGCAGGCAGTTCCCTTGTAGTGGATTTTGGAGAAAGCTGGAAATTAAACTGTCACTGAGAGCATTTTGTTTTTGTTTTTTTTCTTTTTGGCAGCTCAGCCCAGGCATCCAAGTAAGCAGCACCCCCCCGGGCTGCTGTGTGAGTAGTGTGCTGGGTCTGCGGGAATCGGGGTAGGGCAGGGAGGCGGGAAGGAGGGTTGTGCACCACAACGTCGCTTTGGGGTAGAGGATCGGGAGGAGCAGGGTGGGAGAAATTGGGCTGAGATCACGTTTGGGGAGAAATTAGCTCAGGCAGCACGGTCATCAGTCTGTACGTTGCCAGCCTTTCTAGGGAATCTCCCCCAGTGGAAGATTTAGGAAAAGAGCGTGGGTTTTGGCTGGCCAGCAAGTTGCAGAGACGCTTTCGCTGATATATCTGTCCGTGGCAACTGTTCTTTTGCATTAGCTGTTGTTTTGACAAAGGTGATGGACGGCAGCTCAGCTTTGGGGGGGCCCCCCCATTTTCAGTAACGTTTTCTATGCTGTGAACATACACTGACTGGGGAGACATCAGGTCAGCTAGCAGCTCAGCTGCAGCAGCAGTTCTTAATTTTGTAGTCAAGTTGACACTGCTTTTTCTCCCCCACCCCCTTTTCCAGTTGGTGGACAGCGCCGTGGTTACGACAATCGGGTTTATGGGCGGCAGCAGCAGCAGCAACAGTACTGGGGGCAGCCTGGGAACAGAGGTGGTGGTGTAAGTATTACCCCTTCAGCTTCTTGTTAGGCAGCGGTCAGTGCTGATGGATGGCTCCTTTTCCCTGCACTGATTATGAAAATGCTGTTGCTAATTTGTGCAGGTCTTGACTGCACGTGTCCTGAAAAGGGTCAAAAGCTTAAAAGCATTTTTTTAAAGAACATGAAAATTAATTACTGTGGTTTCAAGGGGTTTTTCCAGGGAGGGGGTGGAGCATCACTTTAACTCATTTGAAAAGTTGGGGGTATTAAAAACGAAGCTGGGATGCTGTATGGACTGTACATGGCCAAATGTGCTGCCATATCTTGTAGGGCTACCGCAACTTCTATGACAGATATAGGGGGGACTACAACCGGTTCTATGGACGTGATTATGACTACAACAGAGACTACTACAGGGACTACAATCGGGAGGTGAGAGGCTGCAGGCCACGCTCTTCTAAGATAGTTGCACACATTTTTGTTGAAACCATTCCTGTAGATAATTGCTGCTAGAATAGTATTTCTCTCCAGCCTTGCAAAGGAAGTGTTGATTCTCAGCCTTGTTCTTATTGAAAATGTTCTGTCTCATCATGAAGGTTCTTAAGGTGTCTTACAATATAAAGCAAAATAAATGAAATAACTGCAATCAGCATATAAAATGTTCATGGCAAAATACCAATAGGGCAGAAATTAGGAAGGAATAAAAGCAGCAACAGAAAATGAGTACATCAAAGCTAACCAAATTTGTCACTAAAGCTTGAAACTCCATAGGGTAGCCTCCAGGGAATTCCATGAAAAATCTCTGCCTGTAATGAGTGAACACGCTCCTGCTCTCTCTTCTTTCCTGGCTTCCCTCCCTTTCTGCTGCTTGGTTTGTTCTGTTATCATTCTTATTAAGCTGTGTATCAGCTTTGAGGCAGTAAGATTGTGACTTGCTTCTAAGAGCATGTTGACTGGGCAACGTATTTACACATGCTGGACAGGCTTGGCTGCAGAGTTGTAGCTGCCAGGGACAAGGGCAGAGGCAGCAAGAACAAAAGAAACTGGAGGAATCTGCTCCGCTCATGAACAGAAAGAGAAAGTGAACAGGAAACAGCACCCACATAGAATGACAATGGCTCTTGCTCAACCAAGCAGAATCAGCTGGGAATATGGTTGCCAGTCTCCAGGCCAGAGGTCAGTTCCCCTAGCGGAAATAGCAGCTTCAGAGGGTAGACTCTCTGGCTTCACATTGCTGCTGAGCACCCTCCCCAGGCTCCACCCCCAGACTCTAGGAATTTCCCAGCATGGAGTTGACAACCCGAGCTGAGGGGGAATGAAGTCAGAAAGCCTTCCGCATCTGCTGTAAAGCAGCCAAGAATCATCCCACTGCAGTTTTGTTCTGCCCGCCCTTGATCCAGCCACATAGTGCAGTATTTGTGCAGACCTCCCAAGTTTAGGTGCTGTCCAGCTAGCAGCACCTGTATCTGCTTTAAAGCCCAGTCCCATTTTCTGCATAATCAGATTAGCCTGTCATGGCATTCATGAGAACATCAGAGGCCTTTTAGTCCCCCCCCCCCCCGTCCCCCTGTAGGTTAGGTTAAGTGACCAAAGTTGGGAAGATGACAGCCTTTTTGGTGGTGGCACTTCATTTTTGGAATTCCTTTTCTGGAGATATACAAACAGTGCCTAGCTTGCTTGGAGGTGCTGGGCTAAAAAATTCAGGCATTTGGAAGATATTTTAGTATCATGTTGCTTTTTCTTTCTTTTTACTGATCCTTGACCTTTTGGTATTTTTTAGTTGTGATTTACATCAACATTTCTCCAACTGTATCTAGTGAAGGGAACGTTGACTCTATCAAAAGCTTATACCCTGAAAATCTTGTTAGTCTCTAAGGTGCCCCTTGACTCTGATTAACATGAAAACTGAGCCATTTCAGTTTTCTAGTAATAAGGGCAGGACTGTCCCCCTCGGGATGAGGGTCTTTTTTCTTCGAGGAGTTTTCAAAGTCTTTCCAAGTTCATTCCTACCCCTGTTCTGCTGGCCTCAGTCTAGAAGCTGTTAACCTGTAAAGAACTTTCCTGCTGTCTGTTACAGAGTCCCTTCATATCAAGTGATGAGACCAATTAAATGTTGAGTCTTGGCCTTTTGAGTTGTGTCCCTATAGAGAATCAGCTACCCTCTAGGATCTGACCTTGTTGGCCATGTATAGGCAATATCATATTTTTAAAAGCAAGTTTCAGGGGCTCACTGCATTTTTCCAGAGTTGTAAGAGGATGGAAGCCTTCATGATGTAGGCATAACTTACTGCTGGTACTTTAAAAAAGGAGGGTGGAGGTGTAGTATGTGCTGCCAGTGAGGAAGGAGGAGAGGGCTTTGGAGTCCACAAAAAATGTTTAAAACAAAACATGGGGGTCCTCAGCTTGCTAAAGTTGGGGAACCAAGGATTTATGTTTTAATTGCTTACAGTTTTGTATTTGCCACTTTTTAATGCTTTTTAGCTGAGAGTTGGATGGAAATCCCTTAAAATAATGACTGCTTCCATTGTCTTCCCTTTTAGTGGCAGAACTACTACCAAGACAGAGACCGATATTACAGGAACTACTACGGCTACCAGGGGTACCGGTGAAACCCCGGCCATCTTCACCCTTCAGCCGAGCGACGAGATTCTACTGAGGGGAAGTGTCTTGTAATTTCCCAAGATGCAACCAATGGAAACAGGGCTGTTGGGAGAGAGGCAGCAGGGGTTAAAGGGGGGTGGGGGTGGGAAGGTTTAAACAAAAATTGTAAATTTTTTTAAAAGTTTGTTGAAAGAATATTGTCTTATTCTATAAAAAAAGAAAAAAACATTTCAAACCTAGTTTAGACATTTGTAATCAGAACGTTTGCGCGAAAAGGAAAGCAGCACTTAGTGCTGTCTGCGATTGGACAGGAAAACATTACATTATAGAGCAGCTGGACTGGCAGCCAGGCAGGGGGCGGGAGACACAGAGCTCCCGAGAGACGCTCATTGAGGGGGTGTAGATGAGGGAATGCTGGGGGAAGGTGGCCCATGCAGATTGGGGTGGGTGGGGATGTACATTTTGAGTTTTCCAGAAACAAACATATTTAGGGTTCTTGCTCGCCACTCCATGTTTTGGCGGGTTGACAGTGGCGTGAGTCCTCTTCATGCCAGGGGAACAGGGAAACGTTTTCCATCTTGGAGACACGGAGAAGGAGGCCATGGTGCTCCCTTTTCCTCTCCCTCAGTGTTCGGCCTGCGTTTTCAGACAGTGAATTGCTGGGAGGCCTGTTGGGCATTGTGTGTCCCAGGCCAGAGGCTTCTCTTGAGCATCTCCCTACTCCCCCAGGAATCTTCCTTAACCCTCTTTTGAGTGTGATACTGTGATCCATCTCGCAGAAGGATGTGTAGGAATTTGGGTTGTAAAGTTTCCTGCCTTGTTTTCCATGGCCAAAGCAGGCTGCCTTGGGTGCTCTCTCCCCCGCCCCCCTGCACACACACATACCCCTTCCTCCCAAAGCTTAGCTGACCCCTTTCTCTCTGTGTAGCATCTGTGCTCTTGTTTGTGGAGTGGAAGGAACATTTTTTTCTCAGGGTTTCTGCAGGATCTTCTCATTGTTAGCACCTAAACATGTATATAGGCGTGCAAGCATGTAACTGTCACCTTTTGAGGAGCTTAGCGCTGAGAATAGCAACAATTTTATACAGTTAGTGCAAGGGGGAAGCGGGCTGGGGGGGGGAGAGGACACAATTCGCTCAATCCTCCTTGTGGTTTTGATAAACTTGGTAGGCTCTGTATATAGGGAACTAAGTAGGAAAAGGGGGCAGAAAGAAGGACTTATGTAGGGGAGGGGGGGGGAGTTGTATGTGTCCCTCACTTGAAAAAAAAATTAACTTTTCCAAAACCTGGCTGTTGGTGAAGTTCAGTTTTCAGAAGGTTTGAGGTGTGTCCTGTGGGCATCTAAAGGGTCTTTAAAAAAAATTATGGTGTGCCCAGTCCATAAAATGTCCTCTGGTGTTTCGTCTGATTACATGGAGGAAGAAAACTATCCCTTTGCAGCAGCCAAGTGTGGTTGGTTCAGTGACTGGTATCCTTTTCTTGGCTTTTTTCCCTTTGTTTTATGTGTAAATCTTTTTTCAGGCGGTAACAAAGGGAGAAGATGATTTTGTTCCTCATCCTGTAACTTAGGGATCTGATTATTAATTTTGCTTCCCTGTCAAGTCTTTCCACAGAACAAAAGGGATGGTGGGGGGCTTTCTATGGCAGGATACCCTTCCTCCTCAGATGTGAATTGTGTTAATATCCCCCCGTTTCTGGATCCCAGATGTCTGCAGCTTAGCTAATTGTGTCTGATTCTCCTGCCACAGGGACTGAAGATTTGCCTCCATTCCTTGTGATTCACTGTTTGAAATTCAAACTTTTTAAAAAAAATTCTTTTAAAAATTTGGGTTTTTTTAGAACACACTCATAAGCCTTTGTAAGTTGCTCTGTCTCCCTCCCCATAAGAGTGCTAATTTCCTGCATCCCAGCTGGACAAAAGAATGGGGGCCTGCCAGCTCCAGAAGGCATTTGATCCTTAGATAAGGGGGCGGAGGGAAGGGGAAGGGCAGCTGTCTCCCAGCTCTCTCGCCCTTTTTTCCAAAACATAGGAGCTAGAGAGAAGCAGGATTCTTCTATCTCCATGCATGTGTGTATTCAAGAATGTTTGATTGTGTGACAACTGTTTTTATAACAAAGTTAAACTGGTATTTTAAACGCTTCAGGCCATTAGAAAATATTCTTCTGGGGAAGAAGGGGGAGAGGGTGTGTGTGTGTGTGAGAGAGCGAGCGCAAGTATCTTCAGTAGCTGAACACTCGCGTGGGTGCGTGATGGCTTGATGCTATGAAACATTGATTTGGGGTGCGCTTTCCAGCATAACGGGGCTCCAGCAGCCTTGATGTGAGCAAGCAGGTCCTTTCAGGATCACAAGGCAAGGTGGAACAGGCACCGGGCCCAGACTAGCTTCAACATCTTTGGGAAGTTGCTGTCACAGTTAAATGAGAGCTTACAGTACTTTCTCTTGCGGGGGTGGGGGTGGGGGGGTGACTAAAAACTGCCGCATCCTAGACCAACAGAACAAGAGATCTTGGCGACTTTGGTAGATGTCTTCTTTTTTCTGCACATTTTTGTTTAAAAAGAAAACAAAAATTAAATAGTACAAAAATACAAAAAAAAAGGAAATCCAGCCTGTTTAAAATCTGTTAGTGTTTTTCATGATTGTATGTCTTAGTTGCTGTAGATGGAAAGCTCGAGCGAAACGGAGGCTGTAAATGTTTTTACAAACTGTAAAACGTTTAAGTGGCCAGTAAAAAGGGTTTTGCCATTGAACATGTAACTGTGTGGTTGTTTACATCTGTAACTTTCTTTCCTTAACAATTCTGGCATATGTAGGTTGATAAATCTTCCATTTTTAGAATAAATAACCATTCGCTTGACTCCACATCGTTCTGTTGCTGCACTGACTTCTTCGGTGTCGTTATGCTTTTTGCTCGTCTTTCCCCCCCACCCCCAATTAAAAAAACTGAAAAAGACCAAAGCCAACTGACCTTCCTTCTTCATTCAACTTAAAATTGGGGGTGGGGGCTTCTGCTTGGGTTTTTCCACAACCCTGTCCTCTATTTGAATAAGGCTGTAACAGGTTTCCATTCCTCTAAAGGCTCTTCTTCTGTGCAAGTAATCTCTTGTGCTTGAGGAAGGATCCATTTAACGAACAGAACAGATTTATACCCATAATCTCTGTATTTTGTAGATGCCCCAAATGTGAGGGAACTCAACCACTTTAGGGGTAGGATTCCTTCGCATTGCATCCCTGGGTGGAGGAGTGTGAGAGGAGATGCTGGCTGGGGTCTCTTCACAGCAGAGTAAGATATGGAAAATGTCACTAGTTAAAGTGATACCAGAAAATAGGACTACCAGGGTTGTTGGGTTAATAAAACTGAATACAGTATGACTATTCTGTGCAGTACACCTTATTTCTTAGTTGGGGTTCATTAGCTCCATCATGCTTTAAAATAGACCTGTTCTTCATGCATGTTTATGGAGCCCTCTAAGAAATGTATCTTGAGTCTGTAAAAAGTAAAGTATGTTGCCCTTTGAGGCCACAAATGAGAGACTTCACTCTTCAGTGTGATTATGCTTTCTAAAAATCAGACCTAATGTCTGGGGCTATTACACTGTATTAGAACTCCTCACTTTTAAAGGGTTAGCTTCTTCATGGCCTTGCTGTTGTTGGAACCAGAAAGCTGAAGGGGTGGCAAGGGAGAGGGGCAACTGTTAGTCTGTAGAACAAGATTTGAGTCCAGTGGCTCATTTAAGGAAAACAAGATTTTATGGGCATGCACACTTCAGATAGGGTTTGTGTCGGGCATTTGTAGTGAGGTTTTTTGGCCACCATTTTATACAGTAAAGTGCTCTTTTCCCTTTCTAAAGTATATACTTTCTGCTTGCACTTGATATAAAGTTTGGGAATTCCTGCAGATTTGGGGGGTGAAGCCTGTGGAGGGGAGGGACCTCAGTTGGGGTATAAGACCATATAGTCCACTCTCCAAAACTGCCCTTCTGTAGGGGAGAGCTCAAGATGGGTAGCCATGTTCGTCTATAGCAGTAGAAAAAGAGTCCAGAAAGAGTCCAGTAGCACCTTAAAGACTTAACAAAATATGTGACACGGTATGAGCTTTCCTGAGCAGCTATGTGAAGAAGTGAGCACTAGTGACTCACAAAAGCTGCCACATATTTTGTTAGCCTTTAAAGGTGCTACCGGACTCTTGCTCTTTTCTGTTTCTCTAGGGTTATTGATCTCTGTTCTGGAGATCAGTTGTAATCCTTGGCGATCTTCAGGCCCGGCCTGGTGGCTGGGTGACGCCAGCCTGAGGGGAGAAAAGCTCTGTAACTTTAAACCCGGCACAACAACCTCATCGTGAACTGCGTCCGCCGCGGCGGCGGCTGCTGCTGCTTTCACAGGCCTGAGGAGGCGTCCTGTTGAATGCCGGCGCCGAGGTCGGCCGGAGCGTGCCGTTTGGTTTCCCCGAGTCCCTCTTCAGTCTGTTCAGCGGCTGAGTGTGACCTTTCCGGCGCTGAAGCCGCATCGGGCGGCACCATGTTGCCTTCTCCGAGTGCCTGATAGGCGGGGAGCTGCCGCCATTTTGGATGCTGACACGGAAGTCGCCCAGGACGGCACCATGTTAGGGTCGGCTTTTCCCCTTTCCTCCGTCGCCGCTGCTGCACATGGCGGGAGCGAAGAGCGCGGGAAGCGGGGGCCTGTGGGGGCCGGCTGAGCGGCGGGGACGACGGCCCGGAGGAGAAGCGGCTGCGGATCGGGCCCGTCCCGCAGGCACCGTCGTGGCCCGGGCCCCCGGGGAACCGCGTGACTGTGGTGCTGGGGGCGCAGTGGGGGGACGAGGGCAAAGGGAAGGTGGTCGACCTGCTCAGCCTCGACGCGGATCTCGTCTGCCGGTGCCAGGTGAGTAGAGCAGAAGGGCGTCTCGGGGCGCTGGTCCTCATGGAGGAGGAGGAACAATCCTGGATCGTCGTTATGGGAAAGGGGAGCGAGAATTGGGGGATCAAGGTAATTGGAGGGGGCGGGCACGATGGAGAGAAATGATGTTTGGGTGGCAGGAGGTGA
>NW_015166492.1:82121-114675 GCF_001447785.1 Gekko japonicus | reverse complement strand
AGGTTTAGCTGGAGGGGGCTGGCTGTGCTCGGTAGGGCTGGGGGGAGAGTTAATATGGGGTGCAAGAGTGAAAAGCCAACATGGCGGAAACGTGGGTTGTTGGTGTATGGGGAGATGAGCTGAGGTCTTTTTTTGAGGGCAGGGGGACGGTAGACCTAAATACATGGAGTGGCAGGAATGTAGAGGGAAGTGTTTTGAGTGGAGTGGGGTGGGTTGCCAGCTCTGGGTTGGGAAATACCTGGATATTTTTTTGGGGGGAGCCTGAGGAGGGCACGATTTGAGGCATAATGCCACAGTGTCCGACTTCCAAAGTATCCATTTTCTCCAAGTGAACTGATCTCTGTCACCTGGAGATCAGTTGGAACAGTGGGAGATCTCCAGCCACCACCAGGAGGTTGGCAACTCTAGTCGAGGAGAAGTTGGTGGGAGAGAGAAAAATCTTGGGGTCGCAAAAAGTGGGAGGCCGGTTGAGGAGGGTGGTTGGAGAGGAAGGTGGTAAGTCTGGTGACCAAAACAAGGGCTTGGGGGGTTTCTGGCAAGGAAAGGAAACGGAGAATGAAGAATTGGAGGGAAGCCAAAAAGATAAAGAGGACGTGGCTGGGCTTTTTGAAGAGGGACAGCTTAGGAAAATTTGGGGGCAGTTTTGTGATTGGGCAGGCTGGAGGGAGAACTCAGGAGGGTCACTGAGGGCCGGCCAGTGGGGAGAGAGCCTGGGGTGGGTTAGGGTAAAAGTTCAGTGTGGAAAGCAGCGTTTGACAGAATAACGCACCTCACCAACTTTGACTGTTTTAAACAGGGTCTATTCTGTTCTGCAAAGCTTGTGAGGATGATCTTTCTGAAAATGAAGGGTATTCGGCTGTCTTAAACTAGGGAACAAGCGCAAAAGGTTGATTCTGTGGAGGGAGAGGAGAGCGGGGTAGGTGATGGAGGTGCCTCATCCCCAAAATGTGTTCTGTCTCCCCAGGGAGGCAACAATGCAGGCCACACTGTTGTGGTGGATTCGGTTGAATACAACTTCCATCTCTTGCCCAGTGGAGTAATCAACCACAGCGCCACGTCATTCATTGGTGAGTAACTGTGCATACTGTCACGGTTGGGAAAGGCAGCACACTCCTGAGGACGAAGCCGCCCTGAGCCTGCTTCGTCGGGGAGGGCAGGGTATAAATCAAATCACTCCAATGTGTCCGATAGGAATCCACTAACCCTGTTACTGTTAGCCGCTTAGGCTTTGTTTGTATATTCCATTGCATTTTAATGTATTTATTGTTTTAGTTTTTAATGTTGTTAGCTGCATTGAGCTAACCCTGTGGCAAGGCGGGGTAAAAATGGAAATAAATAAATAAATAAATACAAAACCTCACCTTAGCTGCCACCCAGGGAATCCTCCATAATTTCTTCACACTACCACTTCTGTTTCATCTGCTGCCTCAAGTTGTCCTGCTTCTCTTCTTCTTTATAAATCTTGAGGGCACTCTCCAATCATCAGAGCATCTTCCTTACACAAGGAATTTCCCCCTCCGTCCCCCCCGTGTGATTGCTGATGCCTGAATTATTTTACTGTCTCAGGAAATGGTGTCGTCATCCACTTGCCAGGACTCTTTGAGGAAGCTGAGAAAAATCTGAGAGAGGGCCAGGTGAGTGACCCCCCCCCCACCTACATGCAACTGCCTCTGAAGGGAGGGGGGATAGTGTTAAGGAGGAATCGGGGAGGAACTGTTAGAGGCAATGCGAGGTCTGTCGTAGTCATGATTATGAGTTGCAGAATTTGGTCTCCTCCAGAGCACTATCCATCAGTTTTCTGCAAATACCACCCTAACTTTTTCATTAACAAAAACATTGATGATATAAACACAAATGCTAACAGGAAGGCAGTCTTCAAAACTCTTTTTTAGTTCATTTATTCTCTTTATACATAAGCTGCTTTGAGTCCCCCATATGGCATGAGAAAAGCGGGATGTAAATATTTTCAGTAAATAGATACATGTATGCTGATGGTGTTCAAGGTCACATGTATACTGCCTTTCCTTCAAGGAGTCCAGGGCAAAGTACACCATTCGATCCTGTGAGGTAGGTTAGGCTGAGAGAGTGTGAGTGTGGCCGAGTGGGGATTCTCACCTAGGTCTCTCCGGTCCTAATCCAGCATTTTAAGCACTGCATCACACTGGTTTTCTAATAGGAATATTTTTTTAAAAAACCCAAGATGGACATTAAAAGCTGGAATTGGCAACGAAGAGAGCTGTAAATCATGACCAATTAAGAAGCTGATGTTCTGAAAATTAAAGAGGCAGGACTAGTTAAGTCTCCTTCAGAAATTCCACAAACCGAGCCACTTCTGAGAAAGCCCTGCTATACCTGGTCAACAGTCTAGCCTTTGTTCTTGATGCTCTGAGAACAGAGGGAGGCTGTGACAGGTTTTCAGTAGACTTATAGATTGTCAGTTATTATTAACATTGTGTATTTTCAGTTACACAAATGGGCTTACGTACACTGTCCCTTGGTTGATCCCTTGCTCTGAACTTTGACATTTGAGCCCATATGGTGTAGTGGTTATAGTGTCATAGGAGGATCTGGGAGAACCGAGTTCAAGTCCCCACTGTGGGAATGGAAGCTTGCTGAGAGACCTTGGGCCAGTCACCCTCTCAGCCTAACGAGGATAAAATGCAGGAGAGGAGAATTATGTAAGCCACCTTGCTTCCCCATTGGGGACAAAGGTGGGGTATAAATGAAGTAAAAATGTGTATTAACATTGTGTATTTTCAGTTACACAAATGGGCTTACGTACACTGTCCCTTGGTTGATCCCTTGCTCTGAACGTTGACATTTGAGCCCATGTGGTGTAGTGGTTATAGTGTCATACTAGGATCTAGGAGAACCGAGTTCAAGTCCCCACTATGGAAATGGAAGCTTGCCGAGAGACCTTGGGCCAGTCACCCTCTCAGCCTAACGAGGATAAAATGCAGGAGAGGAGAATTATGTAAGTCATCTTGCTTCCCCATTGGGGACAAAGGTGGGGTATAAATGAAGTAAATAATGTGGTTTGGCTCATTAATGATAAAAGGTTGCTGATGAAAGTCCTTTTCCAGGTCATTTTTTGCAGGTGAAGAATCTGCCTCTGTGTCAGCTAAATCCCGCTGTTTCCAAAATAGTTAGAGATTCTGGGTGGTGGCGTTCCAACCAAACATCTAAAAACAAATGTCACGTAATGCCTTTTTTTGTTGGTGATACATTCTTTGGCCAGCGTGGCTGCCTCTCTCTTCACTTGGCAGTGCTTCCTGTCCTTCCCCATGGTTCCCACTGTCAAGACTCCTGCAGCAATCAGTTCCCAACAGCTTTCATTCAAAGAAGTAGAGTTTATTGAGACATTGAAAGTATGCAGATATCTTAACACTTTTGTATTAGAACTGGCATAAAGTGCGCTAAGCAAGCTGATATACATTATTCAAGGGGGTCCCTGACGGCTCAGGTCCAATCAGAGGCCAGGTAGAAACCCGCCAAAGTAACATGATTCTCAGGAGAAAAGACTGGAAACACAGCAGAAACGAAAGTCAAAATTCCAGCGTCCCCCCTCACTACCCATGGCAGCTAGAATAGCCAGAGGCCGAGCTGACGCCCACTTCCTACTGCATGTTCCTCTACAACACACTGTATAGGCCTCATTCTGCTTCTTGTTCATTGTTTGCAGTAACAACATTGGGGGGGGGGTGAGTCTTTGTCTCAAATCTGCTGAACTAAATTTGTGTCTAATCAGTAGCAGTGTTGATCTTGTAACATCTGCCTCATTTTGTTTAGTATCCACACTGTTGCATTCGTCTTGCAAAACTTGAGTTATGGAGTTTTGCATGACTGCAGTATCAAACTGTCGTCCCCACTCATGAGCGCTGGAAATCTGTGATTTTGGTCCGCTGTTGATTTCTGTAGATGTGCTGGGGTTTGACTCTGCTCAGGAATTCCAGTTCCTGAGCTAGAAACTGTGTCGCTAACTGGGGAACTCTCTCAGTAGGAAGAGAAATACACTCTGTCATTGTTCTGGACAGTAGAAAAAATGGGCGAAACAGTGCAAAGGCTTTATACAAAAGAACCCACTGTGTATAGAGGCTTACACAAATTTGTTAGACAGGTAATCATATATTAAAATACATGTTGTTTATTGCAATCAGGTAAAGCTGATATTTTTTAGTATTCTGTGGTAGAAATTGCATCATATGTGGGAGTAGGATTGTAGATTGTTGTATTTATCTATCTTGCTTTTACTATACCGTCTTTTGTAAACTGCTTTCTGCATTGTTTATGGTAGGTCATGGCTTTTTGACTAAGACAATTATCTGTTTACATTGTTCTGCAGTCCTGGTCCTATTGTGGGAAGGGGCTGTGGCTCAGTGGTAGAGCATCTGCTGGTCATGCAGAAGGGCCCAGGTTCAATCCCTAGCATCTCCAGTTAAAAGGCCCTGGAGACCCTGGAGAGTCGTTGCCATTCTGAGTAGACAGTACTGACTTCAATGGACCAAGGGTCTGATTCAGTATAAGGCAGCCTCATGTGTGTGCTTATTGAATTTGATATGCCATCTGAATTCTTTTTATATTTTGTAATCTGTCTTGAGTCTCAGTGAGAAAGCTGGGCCATCAGTGAAATGAATAAGTAAATTTGTCCTTTAGAGTCGGTGTGCCGCACATGTTGAATGAAGCAATGGAATTATTTTCATGAATTGTTCTTCCTCCTCAGGTTTGGAAGGTTGGGAGTCTCGGACAGTGATTTCAGACCGCGCCCACCTTGGTGAGAGCCAGTTACAAAGAGCCTGGGGAATGGGTAACAAGTAGAAGAGGGTGCGGCCTTTCTCCTTTTTACATCTTCCCTTTTCTCTGCACCAGTGTTCAATTTCCACCAGGCCGTGGATGGGATCCAGGAGCAGCAGAGACAGCAGCAAGGTGGCAAAAAGTAAGGAAGTCTTGGGCATGCTGGTTGGGGGCAGGGTAGGGGCTTGCATTTCCTTCCAAGTAGAATTTGGGACCTCTGGGGAGGAGGCTTTATTTATTTTTATCCCGTCTTAGGGCAGCTTACATAGTTAGGATCCCCCGTATCTGATCCTCATAACAACCTCATGAATTAGTTTAGGCTGAGAGAGAATGACTGGCTCAAAGTCACTCAAGGTGCAATCCTAAACAGAGTAGAAGAAGAGAAGAGATTGGATTTATACCCCGCCCTTCACTACCCAAGGGAGTCTCAGAGCGGCTTACAAACTCCTTTCCCTTCCCCTCCCCACAACAGACACCCTGTGAGGTAGGTGGGGCTGAGAGAGCTCTGACAGAAACGGCTCTTTTTCAAGGACAGCTCTTATCAGAACTATGGGTTGCCCAAGGTCATCCAGCCAGGTGCAAGTGGAGGAGTGGGGAATCAAGCCCGTCCTCCCAGATTAGAGTCCGTGCACTTAACCACTACACCAAACTGGGCTCCCTTCTAAGCTCTATTAACGTGAATTGACTTAGAAGGATATAATGCTGACCTGACCTGCATAGCCCAGGCTAGCCCAGTCTCATCAGACCTTGGGAGCTAAGCAGAGTTGGCCCTGGTTAGAATTTGGATGGGAGACCTCCAAGGAAGTCCAGGGTTGTGGCACAGAGGCAGGCAGTGGCAGTCGGCATAGGTTAGCTGTGACTGGCAAAAAAAAAACCCCAAACAAACAAACAAAAAACCCTGCTTGGGATTACACTGCTGCTGTGTTAAGTCGCACCCCGAGGATTTGAAGCCAGCTCTCCCTAGTCCTAGCCCATCACTCGAACTACTGTCCCCCTGTGGAGTTCACCTTGTGGCTGGGGTTGTAGGGTGAGGGTTCGGCCTGCTGTTGTTGTTCATACTGGTATTGTGCAAGAACAACAGAGTACAGCACAGCATACAAAATACTCAGTACATTGTATTTTGTTCAGTTTTTATCCTGCACTTTCTCCAAGGGGTTCAGGGTGGCGTACATGAGATAATTTAGTTTTACACACTGGGTCAAAAGGCCACGAAATGCAAGAGATCTGTAACGTTTCTATATAAAGCTCAAAGGTGTGTTTGATATGCCCAATTACCATTCCCAGCACTGGGAGCTGGACTGGAGGAGATAAGATTGTGTTATCTCCAGTTGCCACTATTATCAATGGTCACTGTTCTTATTGTTGGAGCTTGCACACATTTCTGTGAAATCCGGTGTGACTTCTAGTCCGGAAAAACTTACACCACAATCAGTGGTTCTTTCTGGAGCTATAAGAACATAAGAGAAGCCAATGTTGGATCAGGCCAATGGCCCATCCAGTCCAACACTCTGTGTCACACAGTGGCCAAAAATACCAGGTGCCATCAGGAGGTCCACCAGTGGGACCAGAACACTAGGAGCCCTCCCACTGTCGCAGCTGTTTTCTGCTACCCCTCTGTAACTTTGTGCAAAGCTTGGTAAAAGATACAGAACTGGTGCAGTCCCTGTCCAGTAGCCTTAGGGGCTTATCAGCATTCCCTGTGGGAAGGTCTAAATATTTGACACAAGTAATGAAGAGGAGGGGGAGCAGTTGACTTTGAGATGCAGAGAGGTGCCCCAGGTGTAAAGGGGTATCGTGGCAGAAGGTGTGGAAGGAGGTAAAGAGGATGAGTTGAAGACGAGCTAGTAAGGAGGGGAGTTCGGGAATGGAGAAAGGAGGGGAAAGAATGCTCGGAGACAAGTAATAAGCGTCTCAAACTTGCTCATGTTCCTTTAACCCAGTGTTCAGTCCCCTGCTCTTCCCCACACCTGCCATGATGGATTTTTCTTACCTCAAGCGGTGAACTTTCCCAGCCTGACCTCTCCCTAGAAGCTAAAATGACTGAACTGAAGCTATCATATTTGGGTCACGTTGTGAGAATTCAGGACTAACTGGAAAAGACAATACTGCTAGGGAAAGTTGAAAGTAGTAGGAAAAGAGAAAGTCCAAGCATGAGATGGATCGGCTCGATGAAGGAAGCCACAAGGGCCTTCAGTTTGCAAGACCTGAGCAAGGCTGTTGTTGATGGGATGTCTTGGAGGTCATTCATTTATAGGGCCGCCAGAAGTCAACAGTGACTTGATGGCACTTCACACACACACACACACACGCTGTGATGGAAGGAGAATTCCTCTGGCCACTTGAATGTTAGCAGTGCAAACAAAGCGCTATCCTGAGTGACTTGCCAGGGTAGAGATCTGGTTTGAAGTCCACCAGAAACAGCCCAGCATGGGTCTTTTTTGTTTTGTTTTTAAAGCCCAAGCAGAATGATAGATTGTAACTTGTCAACATTAGCTGGGATATTCCTCCCAGTCTGTTCTAGTGGTTTTCTTTGGCAGGTGTCGTTTCATCCCAATTTCTTTTGCAGCCTTGGCACAACCAAGAAGGGGATCGGCCCTGCGTATTCCTCCAAGGCTTCACGGACTGGCCTGCGCATCTGCGATCTGTTGGCAGATTTTGATGAGTTCTCCAAGAAGTGAGTTGGGAGGGCAGAAAATATAGGATGGGGGGGGGCTGTAGGTGGGAGAGGAGCTTGAAGCAGCATATTGTCTTGCTCTGAATGACTCTGACGAAGCCTGATTCAGATCCAGGCTTGGTCTTAAGGAGCCTGGGGAGTCCAGCAAAGTTTCCTGTGTCAGAACAGTAATCTCCTAGCAAGAGGCGTTTGTCTGTT
The DNA here is from genome assembly GCF_001447785.1 of Gekko japonicus. Taxonomy (NCBI): domain Eukaryota; kingdom Metazoa; phylum Chordata; class Lepidosauria; order Squamata; family Gekkonidae; genus Gekko; species Gekko japonicus. The sequence goes on along the minus strand of NW_015166492.1, from coordinate 107,012 downwards.
GTTTGTCTAGTACATGAGTAAACATGACTAGAGAATCTTTGCCTCCCTTTAGCCTTTGTTAAAACATTAACTATAAATATGGTTTAACATTTATTGATTGATTCGATTTGATTTATGTCCTGCCCGCCCCCGTGAACGGGCTCAAGGCGGGTCACAGCATATCAGTTAACACATAAAATAATTGAGCGTTCAAACAAATGATAATTAAAGCACGTTAAGAATAAAATGACATATAGGAACCAAATTACAATCAAGTCAGGGTTAACTGACTTGAAAATAACACAAACAATTTATTTTACGTGGACAGCATTTGCATGAATTCGGTAAAATTGTCTTACGCAAAAGTAAACAGGATCACAGGCAAAGAGCTTCCCCCAAGAAGAAACACATAATTCAGATTCCCATTAGGTTTTTAGAATCATCTCTGACAGCTTGATGGGCCTCACCTTCTTGAGTTCATATTTTCTATACTCACACGTCCTCTGAAGTCATATAAATGCTATATTGATACATTCTTGCTACTGTTAATCATAACCTCATCCTACACCATCTATCTCCGCCATCCTTCCTGCTCCATCACAGCCCCCACAGCTTCACTCCCTTTCTTCATTCCCTCCCATTTCCTGTCTCATCCTATCAGCTGCTTTCCCTCCTGTCCTTTTACTCCTGGCAAGTAATGATCAAGCAAACAGAGGGGGGTGCAGTATGATATGGATGCACACAGAATAGAATTACTGCAACCAGTGCATATAACAAACATGTATTAACTATATTAATGCTTTTACAAATTGTATTCACAGAAAGATAAAGCCAGTGTTAATAAAGATGGATGGATGAGAGGGGTAAAAGGGTTTTCGCACAGCCACGAGCGCCAGCTATCCTGAGGGAAACTTCGGAGGGAACCAGCTACTAGACGGTTCGATTAGTCTTTCGCCCCTATACCCAGGTCGGACGACCGATTTTTACCCCTCTCATCCATCCATCTTTATTAACATTGGCTTTATCTTTCTGTGAATACAATTTGTAAAAGCATTAATATAGTTAATACATGTTTGTTATATGCACTGGTTGCAGTAATTCTATTCTGTGTGCTTTTACTCCTGGCAGCTTTTTATTGTGTGTTTGTGCTTTCTTGACTCTCCCATTTCCCCACTTTTGTTCCATTTCTCTCTCCTCTAACCTGCATTCTGCCTTGCCTTGCCTCGCCTGCCCGCCCATTCCATCTTTCCCCAATTCATCTCCAGGGTTGAAGTGAACCTGTAGTAGCCATTTTGGATTATGAGAGCTGCCTACGCAATCCAGAATGGCTGCCCAGGTCTTGTGAGGAAATCCTGTAAAATCTCGGTATTTTAAAAACTTTTTTTTTGTTTTCTTCCCTACTCCTTTACTGTTTTAAAATTGAAGGCTTTTCTGCAAACTGGGTTATTCCCCCTCCATACTTGGCCCTAATCTGCAGCTTTAGCAATCCACATAAGATTCAGATATAATGGTGTAGATAGATATGACGGACTGTTTCTGTACTAGCCAAGGCCTTGTTATTCTATAGCTTTTTTACTCCTTGCCCTTCTCCAAGACTGCTCTGTTCCAGTGTCCGTTTGCACTGGGTTTGGCATATGCCAGTATTTGTCAGAGAAACGGGGCCAGCTCTGATTCTGGCCTGGAAGAACACCTGCCAGGATCTGCTTCAGTCAAGACCAGCAATTGTTTCCCTGTATTCCTGACCAGATCCATGCCAGTTTGCGCCGAATTGCATGGGGTAGATTGGATTGAGGGCTGTGATGAACAAGTCCATGGTAGGTTTGAGTCCAGCGGCACTTTTAAGACCAACAGTGTTTAATTCTAGGTATAAGCTTCAGATATCTGAAGAAATGTGCATGCTCATGTAAGGTTATACCCCAAAATAAACTTTGTTGGTCTTAAAGGTGCTTCGGATCAACATGGCTACCCCACCTGAATCTATGTGTGATCCCCATGTAACTGGCTCAGCAGTAATGCCTCTCTGTCTCTCAGGTTCAAGGTCTTGGCTCAGCACTACAAAGCGACATACCCATCTCTCACCATTGACACGGATGGTGAACTGCAGCAACTGAAGGTGATTGATTGGCAGGAGTGGGTGCTCCTGGTTTCTTTGACCACTGAAAATTGTGCTTCTCAGCAGCGTCTGAGATACTGCTGGATATTGCCACTGCAGCGCATCCCGATTCAGCCACCGCTCCAGATCACAGCCTGCACTAATCATCCTTTTTAGCTTCCAAATGTACAACAGGCAAAGTGTGGCTTTAGAGCTGCTTTGCATATTTCTGCTTTCCTCCCGATCACTACTCCTATTTCTGTGGAGCTGTGACCCCCAGAGGTGGGGCATGTGCCATGTGCTGTAGCTTGTAAATTCAGACCACACACCGTGGTGAGAAAACATGTTTATTTATTCAATTTACATTATTCATAGTATGCTTTTCTCACAGGGACTCAAGGTGGGTTACGCGCAGTGAGGCACTGCAGTCACAAAAATGGGATGTTCAATAACCAGTGTGTTTGGATTTTGGAACTACCCGAAAGAACTGAAGCATGGCATAAGAATTAACATGATACATTGAGCAGTGCAAAAATTTCATAATAGGATCCTACTTGCATTGAGCTGTATACAGCAGTATAGATTAGTTTTTGATCATTTGTCCAAGCAAGTTTGTAAAACCATTTTGTGCAGTGCAGCTTTATTACCTGTGTAGAAAAGCCCTCTTGAATACTTCAGTTTTGCGTAGTCTGCAGAAAGCCAAGGGAGTGGGAGCTTTCCTGACCTTCTCGGGCAGGCCGTTCCACAAGGCAGGAGCCACAGTGGAGAATGGCGTATGTACAGGCAGTTGTTGATTTTGCCTGTTTGCAGGTTGGTGCCTGCAGAAGCCCCTGCTGTCTTGAGTGGTTGCCGTGGCTTTCCTCGAATGGTAGTTTCTCATTCTTCTCACAAACCATGGCTGGTCAATTCAGACTTCCCACCAAACCACGGTTTTGCAAACTCCCTCCCACCCATCCTGTGCTAATTCATCCAGCCTCCTTAGCCATGGTTTGGTGCGATGTCTGGATGGAGCCAGCAGGGCTGCTCTTCACATCCACATGGTGGATTAGAAACTTCCTCTGCCCAGCGCCAAATCCCACAGTTACTGCCATAGCTAGTTTATCCCTTGAGGCCCACAATTCGCTTTAAAGCAATGAAACACGGAGCTCCTTCGTTTGGAACTTATTCGGGCTTTTATTCTGTTGGCAGGAATATGCGGAGAAGATCCGCCCGTTAGTGAAGGATGGTGTTTATTTCATGTACCAGGCCCTACATGGTCCAGCCAAGAAGATCCTTGTGGAGGGGGCAAATGCTGCATTGTTGGACATAGACTTTGGTAAGACATTCTTACCCCCCCTCACGCATTTCCCCCACTTATAGGTACTGCTTGGCACAGACATGCTGTCATATTCAAACCACATAGTGTGTTTACACGGAGAGGAGGAGAGCCTGGCAAATGGCTATTTCCTCAAACAAACTGGGTCCCCAGCAAAGGATGTGGAGTGCCTAATGCTTGAATCAGCCACAAGCTTGGTCTACCCTGCTTCTTATCAGTCTCAATTTTTTTGTGATTCTTTACTTGCTGCTTGGCCCCTTTACTCCTGTTTCCCCCCTGTGTTTTGTTTGTTTTCCTTCTGAACAGCAGAAGTCTTGGAATTAAAGCGGTGCTGGGAAGGAAAGGTTACATTACTTCCCGTTTCAGGGGGGGGGAACCCTTTTCCTACTCTAGAGAGGACACGGGAATGTCTAAAGTTGCCTGTATATGTATGTGTGTGTCTCTGCGCACGTGCCCTGAGCTGGATGGGTCAGACCAGCCTGATCTCGGAAGCTGAACTGGATCGGCCCAAGTCAGTATTTGGGCGGGAGTCTTCCAAGGCATACAAGGGTTGCTACGCAGAGGCAGGCAGTGGCGAACAACCTCTGTTAATCTCTTTTCTGGAAAACCCTATAGGGTTGCCATAAGTCACCGCAACTCGACAATACATTTTACACACACACACACACTTTCTTCATTCATTTTTTATGTACTGTGTATAGAGTCCACCTTTCTCACTGAGACTCAAGGTGAGTTATGCAGTGTAAGTCAATGCAATTAACAGAATGAGGCATCTAATAAGCAATGCGCTAAGAGTAGGATTATGGAATTCTGAAACAAGCATCGAATATTAGACTTGATTCAGAACATAGACACAGTGCAGAGAAATTGTGTTACATCTTCAGATTTCCCCCCCGTCAAGTCACAGCTGACTTATGGTGACCCCCCTCATGAGGTTTTCAAGGCAAGAGGCAAACAGAGGTGATTTGCCATTATCTGTCTTTGTGTTGTGACCCTGGACTGTCTTGGAGGTCTCCCATCCAAATACTAACCAGGGCCAACCCTGTTTAGCTTCTGAGATCTGACAAGATTGAGCTAGCCTGGGCCATCCAGGTCAGGGCACACATCATCAGGTCCAACGCAGAAAAATGGCTTTACGTCAGTGGAAAATAGTGCAGCAACAGCAGAATAAGACATACATCAAACAGAGACGGCAGCCTTAGTCCATGTTCCCTTTTCATTTGTAGTATAGATAGATAGTTCTGAAGGAACTCAAATATGAACTTGTGGATCTCCTGACAAAAATATGTAATTTTTCATTAAAATCTGCCTCCATTCCTGAGGACTGGAAGGTAGCTAATGTCACTTCCATCTTTAAAAAGGGTTCCAGGGGAGATCCAGGAAATTACAGGCCAGTCAGTCTGACATCGATACCGGGTAAGTTGGTGGAAACTGTTATTAAGGAAAGAATTAGTAGGCACATAGATGGACAAAAACTACTGAGGCAGACTCAGCATGGGCTCTGTAAGGGAAGGTCTTGTCTCACTAACCTGTGAGTGTTTTTTGAGGGAGTGAAGAAACATGTGGACAAGGGGGACCCAACAGATGTGGTTTACCTTAACTTCCAGAAAGCTTTTGATAAAGTTCCTCATCAAAGGCTCCTAAGTAAGCTCAATAGTCATGGGATAAAAGGACAAGTGCTTTTGTGGATCAAAAACTGGCTAATTAATAGGAAACAGAGAGTATAAATGGGCAATTTTCTCAATAGAGGGTGGTAAGTAGTAAGTACGTACAGGGGTCAGTACTCGGTCCGATGTTTTTTAACTTGTTCATTAATGATTTGGAGTTGGGAGTAAGCAGTGAAGTGGCTAAATTTGCAGATGACATGAAGTTGTTCAAGGTGGTGGGAACCAGGGAGGATTGTGAGGCACTCCAAAGGGATCTGTTGAGGGTGGGCGAGTGGGCGTCAACATGGCGAATGGGGTTCAGTGTGGCCAAGTGCAGAGTGATGCACATTGGAGCTAAAAATCCTAACTATAAATACACATTGATGGGGTCCAAACTGGCAGAGACTGACCAAGTGACAGATCTTGGAGTCGTAGTGGATAACTCACTGAAAATGTTGCCTCAGTGTGCAATAAAAAAGGCCAATGCTATGCTGGCGATTATTAGGAAGGGAATTAGATCAGGATATGGAGCAGAGCTCCATCAGTGGCTATTAGCCACAAGGTATAGATAGGAAGGAGATGCAGTGGCTCAAGTGGTTAAGATGCTGAACTGTAGGCTGGAAGGTCGGTAGTTCAGCAGTTCGTGACCCAAGTGCCACATGATGGAGTGAGCTCCCATCTCTGGTTCCAGCTCCTGCCAGTCTAGCAGTTTGAAAGCAAGAAATTGCAAGTAGATAAATAGGTACCGCTTCGGTGGGAAGGTAACAGCGTTCTGTGAGCCTTGGCGTTTAGTCATGTCGGCCACATGACCACAGAAACGTCTTTGGACAGCGCTGACTCTTCGGCTTGGAAACGGAGATGAGCACCACAACCCTAGAGTCGGATTCGACTGGCTTTCGAGAAAGGGAAACCTTTACCTATAGATAGGAACTCTCAGTCTGGGGCAAGTGATGCTCTGTATTCTTGGTGTTTGGGGGGTGGGCAACAGTGGGGGGGCTTCTAGTGTCCTGGCCCCACTGCTGGACCTCCTGATGGCACCTGGTATTTTTGGCCACTGTGTGACAGAGTGTTGGATTGGATGGGCCATTGGCCTGATCCAGCATTGGCTTCTCCTATGTTCTTATAGAGTTTATGAACTTATATGAAGTTGCCAGTGTGCTGTAGAGGTTAGAATGTCAGGCTAGGATCTGGAAGACCCAGGTTTGAATCACTGCTTCACTGCAGAAGTTTGCTGGGTTGTGTTGGGTCAGTCACATACACTCAGCCTAGCCTACTTCGCAGGGTTGTGAGGATAAAATGGAAGAGAGACCACTTTGGGTCTCCATTGTGAAGAAAAGAAGGGGTATAAACAAAGTAAATATGGTATGGGGCGATTGGTTTATCTGTTCCAGTCCTGTCCTTTTTTTTGGGGGGGGGGTGAGCATTTTGTGTGTGCATGCCTGGAAATCATGGTTGACTTCTGGCGACCTCTAGTGGTGTTTGAACGTTTCAGAGAGGTGCCTGCCTCTGCATCCCAGCACTGGTATTCCTTGGACATTTCCCTTCCAAGTACTTGCTCTGGTCAGCCCTGCTTAGCTTCTGAGATCCAGTCCTGTCTGTCTTGACTGGCAGTTCTACCCACATCCTTGGGGCTCCTGAGGAGGAAGGGCTTAAAGTTCCATGGTGGGGAAATGGTTTCTGCAAACGCTCAGCAGGACACGCCAAGTCTCCGTGGTGCCTGTGTGGGTGGAAGGAAGCAAGTTCAGGAGTTGGAGCCCCTGCTTTGCGTGCGGAAGGTCCCAGGCTGGCCCTCTGCTGCAAGGGATCCTACGAACAAGCCGCATGCAGAGAGTCAGACCGTTAGGCTGACTTGTCCTGCACATGGAGAGGTCCCCTTTTTTCTGTCCGGGAAGTCCAGTGTTCCCTCTAAGCTGAGTTACTGTGAGCTAGCTCACAGTTTTTTAACTTCTGGCTCACACAGTTTTGTCTCAGCTCAGGAAGGATGGGCTCCAGAGCAAACTAATGCATGCGATAGCCAAATTGCCTGCTCACCACTTTAATGGCTGTAGCTCACAAAGTAGGATTTTTGCTTACGAGACCCCACAGCTTAGAGGGAGCATGGCCGGGGACACCAGGGGTGGAATCAGAATTCAACCTGCCCACTTTGGGCCAGCGAACGATAGTCCCTTCCCCCAGATCAGCTCCCGGGTCCCCATCCAACCATGGCTGCCTTTCTCTCTTCCCAAAGGTACCTACCCGTTTGTGACCTCCTCCAATTGCACCGTGGGGGGTGTCTGTACGGGCCTCGGCATCCCTCCGCAATACATCGGCAAGGTGTATGGCGTGGTGAAAGCCTACACTACCCGGGTTGGCGTTGGGACGTTCCCCACAGAGCAGGACAATGTGAGTCTGCAGCCCCTTTGGGGGGGGGGGTTCAGGGCTGGGCAAGGGTCGGGAGGGTCCCGGGCTGCACAACCCCAGTAGCTGTGTCTCTTGTGGGCTCGATGCACCGGGAGGAGGCATTTGTGGGTGGTAATACCTGAACCGCCTTGTAATCATTTTTCTTTCTGTTTCTTGGGCCTCTTTCAGGAGATAGGAGAGCTGCTGCAATCCCGGGGGCACGAATTTGGCGTGACCACAGGCCGGAGGCGCCGCTGCGGCTGGTTGGATCTTGTGCTGGTGAAATATGCCCACATGATCAATGGATTCAGCGCGTAAGCCCCTCCTGACTTGCATCAGCCTGGGCATTTCTCCCTTCTCTCCCCCAAAGGGTCACATTTCCTGATTCCCTTACCAGGCTTGTGCCCTCTTTCCAGCAGGGTTCTCCTTTGCAGCAGTACCGTGTAGAACCGTATGGCACCGTTGCTTTCTCACACAGAGGGTGGCTAAAATGTGGCATTCGCTGCCAGAGGATGCAGCGACGGCCACAGGAACAGACAGCTTTAAAAGGGGAATAGACAGCTTCATTACGGATAGGTCTGTCAGTGGCTGAGGGGAACCTCCACGTTCAGACACAGTCAGCCTCTGAACCCCAGTGTCGGGAGGCCCCAGCCTCTATGCCCTGTCGGCCCTTCAGAAGAGCTGGTCGGCCACTGCGTGAGACAGGATGCTGGACTAAATGGACCACTGGCCTGACCCAGCAGGGCTTTGCTTATGTTGTTATGACTGACTGTGGCAAAGCGTTTGGCAGTAGTCTTTAGTTGCCCTGACCTGGATAGCCCAGGCTAGTCCAGTCTCATCAGATCTCTGAAGCTCAGCAGGTCAGCCCAGGTTAGTAATTGGAGGGGAGGCCACCAAGGAAGTCCACGGTCGCAACACAGAGGCAAGCCACGGAAAACCACCCCGGCTCGTCTCTCACCTTGAAAACCCTACGGAGTTGCCGTGAATTGGCTGCCCATTGATGGCTTTTTACAGCACCAGTCAACAGTGCCCTGACCAGGATGGCCCAGGCTGGCCTGATCGCATCGGATCTCAGTAGCTAAGCAGGGGCCGGCCCTGGTTGGTACTCGGACCGGTGATCTCCAACCAAGTCCCAGGTTCCTACGCAGAGTCAGGCAGTGGCAAACCGGCTTTGTTTTTCTCACCTGTAGCTTGAAGGCTCTGTCCACCAATCTTCTGTTGGCTTTTAGCTCTGTTCACTTAATTCAGAGGGACTTTGGTTGAAGTGGAGGGGGGTGCCAGGCAGTGCTCCCTCGAAGCCGTGGAGTCTTGCGAGCAAAAATTCTCCTTTGTGAGCCGCTGGCATTAAAGTTGTGAGCGAGCGATTTGGCCTACTGCATAAATTAGTTTGCCCTGGAACCCTCCTTCCTGAGCTTAGATGAAAATCTGTGAGCTGGAGGCTAAAAAACTGTGAGGTAGCTCAGCTTAGAGGGAACACAGGTGCCAGGTGCGTGACGCTTTAATAGCTTGCTGGGATGGGTGGGAAGCTGCTTGAAGGGAGTTGACATCTGCTTAAAGGGAACGGTACATAAAATGAAGAGAAGTCTTGTCTGTATCTCTGCTCTTTTCCATTACTGGGGGAGATCATTGTAGTGAAATACGTTTTTCCTGTAGCCTGGTCTGGATGAATGTTTGCAGCCTCCCCCCTAACTTTTTCCTCCCCTGTGTCTTATTCGTAGCCTGGCCGTGACCAAGCTCGATATCCTGGATACCTTTGAGGAGATCAAAATTGGCGTGGAGTACCGGCTGGACGAGAAACGCATACCTTATTTTCCAGGTGACGCTGTAGGGGAAAGTTTTTTTTTTGGGTAGCCACCGGTGGGTGACGGGGTTGTTCTGTGTACCCTTCACAAGTCAGACCCTTATGGTTCCCTTACTGTGTTTCCGAGGCCAGAGAACGAGAAGGCTCTGGAGTCTTCTGTGAGATTTTTAATTGGTGCCGGGCTTCGCTGTGGTTAATACAGAAAGGAAGCACTGCTTCAAACCCTACATAATTAACTCAGGGAAGCCGCTGTCACATGACGCGCTAATGGCTGTGGGGATTAGACGCCTCGTCGCTGGGGGAGGAGAGCTCTGCAAACAGCGATTAGCCACAGTAGCTTGATGGGGCCTTCCCATTCTGAGACGGGAATTAATCACGGCCAGTCGTCCTGTACTCTGCAAGGTTTCCAGGTCACAGGATGGTGGCTGTCAGGCTAGCCATGCTCCTTGGCCCTTTTCTTCCAGGACACTGAGCATTAGAGATTTGGGGGGAGGGGTAGGGATTCATACGGTCTTTTCTCAGCTGTGGCTGGGGGAGTGTGCCTAATAAATGGGAAGAGAAGGCAGGACAGCTATTCTCCTAGGCCCTGGCCCCCGGGTCCTAGAGGACCAGTCAGTGGTCTCAGTTATCTAAAGTTTGGATCGGGGTTCTCTCTCCCCAGGGCCAGTCCAGGTTTTTGGGGGGGGTCCAGGCAGAGAGTTCCCAGGGTCCCCTCCCCTCCTCTGTCCCCTTCTTCCACCACTCGGGTGTACTTCTCTTGGCTGCTCATGAGCCCTCTCCGTGCCCGCAGCCGCCTGCAGTCCTCTGCCCGGTAGCATCGGGCAGTGGTGGTAGCCGGGAGCATGGGTGGTGGAGCGCTAGCCAACTAGTGTGCACGGGACATCGGCAGCAGTGGGCCCCGCTAGACCCCTGGGCCCCCGTCTCTCCATCCCTTTCTTCCTCTCTCTCAGTGGGGAAGAGAAAGAGTCCGTCTCGGGTGGTGCCGGCTTTCCTTAGGAACAGGGGTGTTGCTCTGGCTTGCAGTAACAGCTTCTGTCCCGCCACCCCCACAGCAAACCAGGAGCTCCTCAACAAGGTGACCGTGGAGTACAAGACACTGCCCGGCTGGCAGTGCAGCACCGAGGAGGCCCGCAGCTTCAGCGACTTGCCCCCCCATGCCCAGGGCTACATCCGATTCATCGAGGATTACCTCGGGGTGCCAGGTGAGCCTGACCGCCGCTCTCTGGAGACCTGAGCAGCAGCTGCAGCCGGGGCGTTGCCGGCTGGTCTTTCAGCAGCACGGACCCAGAAGCTGCAGCCGGTGCGCTCGGGCCTCGGTCCCGTCTCAGGTTCTCAGTGCCCCCTCCCCGATTCTCTCTCTCTCCTGCAGTGAAGTGGGTCGGAGTGGGGAAATCCCGCACGTCCATCATCAAGCTTTTCTGAGGCTGGCGCCGCCGGACCCTCGTTCTGGAAGAAGACGGCGGGCCCGCCCCGTTCCCACCACCACCGCACGCATTTCACAGACCAATCAGCGGAGGACGGTGCATGGGGGCGGAGTAACCCCCCCCCCCCCCCCCGTTGGCCCTCCTTTTCTCCAGGCAGCCTGTCGCTTTCTCCCTGCTAAGAGCACTCCTCCTCACCCTCTTTCCTTTCCGTAGAGGCCTGTGATCTCACTGCAGCCGGCCCCTCCTGTCCACCACCCCCTGCTCCATCACGGAGCCCGTGGGAGTCGCTCTTTCCAGCCCTGGCCATTCCAGCTGTGCTGCCTGTTCCCCGTACTGGGAGGGAGAGGCCAGTCCCATCCCCCCGCCCCACCCCCAGTCCTTTTGGATGGCTAGCACACTCCATTTCCCTCTTCCACGTCCTTGTGTCTGTCTGCCCACCACTGTTTGGTTCAGCCGTAATGCCAAACCACAACAACGAAACAAGCCGGGAAGGAACGTTAGGCTTGCTCGCGTGATTCCCTCCTCTCCTCGACTGCCACAATCCGGATTAGTGACTTCCTCTTTTGGGGCCCACTGTGGCTTGCCATGACATCTGGATTTGCTGCTGCAGTGGCCCCGCAGATGTTGCTTCGCACTTCTGCTGGCAGTCCCAGTTTTCAGGGCAAGAACCAGCCGCGGTTTGCTGGTTTGGGTATAGTAGCAACTTCTGCAAAATGGGAAGGAACGAATCGGATTGTTGTGAGGGAGGGATCGAGGCGGCCCACCAGGGGACTTGGTGGTGCCTTGTGGGTACTCTGGTGCCCATCAACACCTTTCCTGGTGCCCACCGAGTGCTTTTAGAAAGTGGGCAAGGGGGTAGGTGGGGCTTTTGCCCAGCGGGGCGTCTGATTGGCTGCACGGATTGAAAGGCATGCTGTTAAACAGAGCATCTGCCTGAAATGTTGAAGTGGTATTATTAGAGTTATAATATAGCATTTTATGGCCGGTGTGCTTCCTGTGCCAGCCATTTGGGGATTGCCCCCACCTCCCTGTGTCAGAATTCCAAAGGTGCCCAACGGCTCAAAAAAGTCAGGGGCCGCTGTGCTAGCATAAAGCTTCTTCAGGGCTTGTTCACGCAGTGCCAATTCAGCATTTGGTTTTACATCTGAACCCCCAAACCGTATTAGGTTGCTGGTGAATGTCACCTGCCTGCCCCAGCACTCCAGGACGTCGTGGTGCTGCTAAGTATGAGACATCCCAACGCAACTGGGCAGTTTTGTCCTCTCCTAATCATGGAGCGATCAGATTAATCCACTTGGGGGGGGCGGACCCCCCGTTTCTCCTCCCCTTGTGCTGCAGACCATGTCTGCTCCCTCTCTTTCCCCTCCCGTGATTTTGTGGAGGAATGTCCGGCTGGTTTAGAACTCTGCACTGAACAGACAGCCCAAGCTCTGTGATTAGAGATGCCTATGCAAACGAAGCCCTCTTCCGGGCGGGGCCTGGCAAGGGGGCGTCGACTGTAGAAGTGCTACCCGGAATCACCGGAGATCTTTCCCCCCGTCCATAGTTCGGAACCTTTTATTTTTAAAACAGAGAGAGAGGTTTTTCAGAGGCAACAGAATACCGGTCCCGACACAATCCGACCTGCACGGTGTCACCCCTCCCATCCTGACGTATTATTCCTGCCACTTTGAAAGGGAACTTCCCAACGTTGTTGTGTCAACGCCTGTGGCCCAGCGGGGTTTTCTGGGCATTTCTGAAGCTGCCACTTTTTCACTGTAGATGATTAAATATCAATAAAGAATGATTATTTTGTCACGAGGATCTCTGGCACCTCAGAGCGATGTCCCTCAATGCCCGTCGTTTATGCTTTGCTGTGGGAAAGGACTCTCTGCCCCTCAAATGGCTGCGTTCAGCTCTGGTCCTTTCCCCCATATTTCTAGTTTAAACCATCTCCGTCTTAATCCCATCCTAGAGCCAGAAGGGATAGTGGAGAGACCCCAGATTTGGGCGGCAGGGAAATCCGATCGACACAGTACAATTTTGCAATAGCATTTAGAAGTCTCTAAGTCAGCTTTGTGAAACCTGGCATCACAGTCGCACAGGGCCAATTTTGTTCACTCGGCCATCAAGGCCCAGCATGGCGTAGTTGTTAAAGTGTGGGATGGGGATTTGGGGAACACAGGTTCGAATCCCCACTGGTGCCCCGGAAGCTTGCTGGGTGACCTTGGGCCAGTCACACACTCTCAGCCTAACTTGCCTCACAGGGTTGTTGTGAGGATAAAACAGAGGAAAGGAGAGTGATGGAATCTGCTTTGGGTCCCCGTTGGGGAGAAAGGCAGGGTATAAATACACAAAACAAATAATAGATTTGCCATGGAAACCAGAGTTTCGCCCACTTCAGTCACTGCCAGTTTGAGCCCCAGAATTCAGTCACTACATCATAAGAACATCAGAAGAGCCCCTTGGTCAGACCAGTGAGGATCCATCTGGTCCAGCATCCTGTCTCACATAGTGGCCTCAATCAGTTCCTCTGCAGGGCCAACAACAGGGCACAGAGGCCGAGGCCTTCCCCTCATAAGAACATCAGAAGAGCCCCGCTGGATCAGACCAGTGAGGGTCCATCTGGTCCAGCATCCTGTCTCACACAGGGGCCAGCCAGTTCCTCTGGAGGGCCAACAACAGGGCATAGAGGTCGAGGCCTTCCCCTGATGTTGCCTCCTGGCTCTGGGATCCAGCAGCTCTGAGATCCTTTGCCTCTTGCACAGTGGGGTGTTCCGCGTAACACCCCCCCCATCAGCCCTTTAACACTGACACAGTTTTGTGATTTCCAGTTTTAATTTAATTACTTTCTGTGCTCTCTGGTACACTGTGGGTGGGTAGCTCTGAGATCCTTTGCCTCTTGCACAGTGGGGTGTTCCGCGTAACTGGAGAGAGGCCTTCCCTGGCAGAGGCCATGCTGCTCCCCCCCCCATCAGCCCTTTAACACTGACACAGTTTTGTGATTTCCACTTTTACTTTAATTACTTTCTGTGCTCTCTGGTACACTGTGGGTGGGCAGGACTGGCACAAACCGCCTGGGCTCTGGAATTGGGATACCCTGAACCCTTCCCTGGGCATTGTTGGGGGGTGGGGGCAAGGAGGAGACAGCTTCAGCACCTCTGATTCGGAGCTAAACTCCATTGACAGAGTGATTCAAGGCTGGGGCGGGCGGGCTCATGTTCCAGGTGGGTTGCTCTGTTTGCAGTTAGTCTCTAGGACCCCCTGGGAGCGCGACTGCTCTCATGCTCTGCCGAGTGAGGGCTGTCCCTTCTTAGGAGGGCAGGGTGCTTTCTCACTCGCAGGGAATTGGTTTGTTGCGCTGGGTCAAAGGTCTGTGGCAAAATAGCCACAACTGATGGGGAGGCCGCCAGAGGAAATGGGCGCCAGCTCCCCCCTCTCCCCCACTGGCAGCCCCCCAAGTGGCAGTCTCGGTCCCCGAGATGCCTCATGTCTCCCTAACCCTGATTCCAACCCCGATTTGGTGCTGAGGATGTCCAGAGGGAGGGGGGGGGAAGGGGAGCGGCCCAGATGCCTACTGGGCCCAAGGAGCCGGTGCTGTGGGGCAAGCGAAGCTTAGAGCAGGGCGCAGAAGAATTTCTTCTCCCGGAAGGGGTTTTCTGAGGTGGGCACAGGGGTGATGAGGGGGTCCTCGCAGGCGTGAGCGTCGCAGTAGGTCATCAGGTCTGCTGCTGCCTTGGAGACCTGGAAGCAAAGAGGAGGAGAGAGACGGGAGAACTCTCAAGATGGTCAGGCTGGCCCAGCTGTTCAGACAAGTGACAAGGAAGGCAATTGTGGGCATGACGGTTTGGTTCCATCCGTGGGCTTCTGAGGCAGAGTTCCCACCCTAACTGGCCATGACCATCGCTATACAGCTACCATCTAGAGACAGGTCATCAGGTCTGCTGCTGCCTTGGAGACCTGGAAGCAAAGAGGAGGAGAGAGACGGGAGAACTCTCAAGATGGTCAGGCTGGCCCAGCTGTTCAGACAAGTGACAAGGAAGGCAATTGTGGGCATGACGACGTGGTTCCATCAGTGGGCTTCTGAGGCAGAGTTCCCACCCCAACTGGCCATGACCATCGCTATACAGCAACCATCTAGAGATCTCAGTGCAAAACAGGGTCTCTTTTGCCCTTTATGCTTGCATGCTGCATTGAAAGTTGCTTTATTCTATTGCGTTTGTATCTCGCCCTTCCTCAAATGAGTTCAGGGCAGTGTAGGTGGTTTCCATTGTCCATTTTATCCCCACAACAACCCTGTGAGGCAGGTTTGGATAAGAGAGCGACAGGCCCCCGTGCTCTTCCGTGTCTGACTGGGGCTTTGAACTAGGTTTCCCCAGTCAAAGGGCTTTTCCGCATCCTCATTTTCCTTGCTTGTGTTCCTGTTGCTTCTGGGAGGGGGGTTGGTTTCTGTTCTGCATGTTTTGCTCCCTCTAGTGGTCAATTCGATATTACATCGGTTTATGTCCAGCCTATCTCCCTGAAGATTTCAACTGCAATTTTTTTAATGCTGGACATACACCGATGTTATATCAAATCAACCACTAGAGGGAGCAAAACGTGTGCAGAACAGAAAAAAAACAAAATGGGAAGACACAAGCAAGAAAAATGAGAATGCAGGAGAGTCCACGGTCTGTCACTAGACACCACCCTAGCCTACAGGAGGCTCTGGCGTTCCCAGCTGTTCCATTTTTTAATTGGAGGGGCCGGGGATTGAACCTGGGACCTTCAGCATGCCAAGCAGATGCTCCACAGCCCTTCCCCCCAACTCTATCCTTGTACGTGCAAAGAAGCACCTGCATCTTCTGCAGCCTTCTATGGTGTGTGTTGCATCTTCATCTCTCTGGGGCCTGGCTTTGAGGTAGGCCCAGTCCACACCAGGTATGCCACAACCTGGAACACTGCCTTTCAGGCCACAGGTGCTCCAGTACTCATGAATTTTATACAGACAAACAAGAAAAGGTAAGTTCTGGATCAATCTTGGTTGGGGAGCACCTTTGGGGGAATTCTTTGGGGCAACATTCTTCCTCAAGCACCTTTGGGGGAATTCTTTCTGGCAACATTCTTCCTCAAGCACCTTTGGGGGACTTCTTTCTGGCAACATTCTTTCTCAAGAAGCCAACGTTTTAGGACTGTTAGAGTCAAGTCCAGGAGCCCTTTAGAGACCAAGATTTTCAGGCTTGCTGTCTGATGAAGAGAGCTTTGACGCTTGAAAGCTCATACCCTGAAGATCGTGTTGGTCTCTTAAGATGCTACTGGACTTCTGTCTAACTTCTCTATTGCAGACTAACTTGGCTGCCCCCCTGAAACTGACATTTCAGCCTACCCGTCTGCTATTGTCATGTGGCACACGAAATCACTCTATTCTCCAACGATAAGGACAGATGAACTTACATTCTAGCCGTATCTGAAGAAATGAGCAGTGGGTCAGGAAAGCTCCTACCCTGCCACAGATTTTGTTAGTCTTTAATGCGCTAGTGGACTCTTGCTCTTTTCTTCTGCTATAGACGAAGACGCCTACCCCGTCTTGAGCTAGGAGCTGCAGATTAATTTGAGTGGGATGAATACCAGCTCTTGCCACATGAGGGCGTATCTGTACAACCTACTGGTTACCAGACAGCAACACACACCCCCACCAATGTTCCCTCTAAGCTGTGGAGTCTCGTGAGCAAAAATTCTACTTTGTGAGCTCCTGGCATGAAAGTTGTGAGCGAGCGATTTGGCTACTGCATAAATTAGTTTCCTCTGGAGCCATCCTTCCTGAGCTAAGACAAAAATGTGTGAGCCGGAGGCTAAAAAACTGAGCTAGCTCACATTAACTCAGCTTAGAGGGAATACTGACCCCCACTCCCCCCAAAAAACACCCTTGTTTTTGAACAGTTTAAAATGCAATGCAATTATTTGGGAGGAAAGGTAGGAGTGGCTATTTGGATCCTTTTACAAATGTGCAGCAGCTCCACATTCTTTGCACAGGAGCTGAATACGTTAGAAAGGTTTGTGGCCTGCCCAGCAGTCTTGGCGTGGCTTAGTCTGTGCAAAGAGCCCTGGCTTCTCCTGGAACTGAGCAACAATATCTGGGCTGAGAGTCATGACAGTTAAGCAAGACTGAAACTGATTTGCATTAGGAGTGGCGACGTGCTCTGCAAGAAGGGAGGGGCTGCCTTCAGTCCTGTATGGGCACACACCCCCTCCAATAAGACCATATCCTCCATGATCTACTTAATGCATGTTAAATTTACAAAGCAAGGCCCCATATTAGAGCTTCCAAAGTTGGCTTGGAAAAAACGAGATTTGGAGCAGTACCCAGGAAGCTCAGTGGTACTATGATGCTGTCGAATTCACATTCAGAAGCTGCCATTTCCTCCAGGGGAACTGATCACCGGAGTCTGAAAATGAATTGCAATCCCAGGAGAACCACAGGCCCCACCTGGAGGATGGCAGCCCTGCGCCACGCCTTCCAGCACTGAATGCATCACTAGTCTCTTCAGTGATTCGCTGGTTTAAGGAGACAAGTACATGTGGCTTCTCATTAAAAATTTGCCATGGCACTTTTACCAAACAGAATTTAGAACAAAACACCAAACTCATCAGTGGATGTATACCAGAATAATAGTTAAAAAAAAACACCCACAATCCTAATTACCAAAACATGTTTTGTTTGTCTTTTTGGAAGAACAGGATCAAAGAGCCCCCAAGGAATGACCTGGGGCGTGCATAGCAAAGATCCTGCTTTCAGAGAAGACCAGTCTTGGCAAATCTCAAAACACTGTAGAGCAGGCATGTCCAACTTCGAACAGGTAGCATAGGCGTAATCTTCGTGGGGGCGGTGGGGTGTCAGCCCCCGCCGAAATTTTCAGGAAGGTGCTCAGCCTCCCCCGGGAGCCACCCTTGCTCCTAGCAAAGCAATGCCTCTGGCCCAGCCCCAGCCTCCCCCGGGAAATTGGAAAGTCTACACCCTTGACAGGTAGTGATCTATTTTTTCCGGCCAAAAGTGCCACTGATATACCACAATGAAAATAAAGTTTCAAATTAGTTTCAATTTAGAATTTAACCCACTAAAGTTGGATTCCACCCCCCTCCAAAAAAAAAACACAAACCCACACATGCAGTTCTAAAAGTAAAAATAAGAATTCATACTGGCACCAATAATCAAATACCACCAAACAATCATAAAAAAAACCCCAAACACCTGTCCAGCATACCAGGAGACCAAGTGGGGCTGGTGATCTACCTCTGACCCAGTAGATCACGATCTACCTGTTGGACATACCTGCTGTAGAGGATCGATGTAGTCCATGAACTGTGTTTGCCAAGATGTGTAGAGAAACCACTTAAGTCTGCAAGACTATTAGCACCAGCTAAAGTCTCGGGGGTGGGAGGTGCCTGCAGTGTGTGGTGTTTCTGGTCCAGCCCTGGTAAGAGAAGTAGCCACCTTGCCCCTCCCTGCCTTCTTTTGCCCCCCCTCCCATTCATACCTTTATCCTGCACATGCTGGCTTCGATCTTCAGCTGCTCCACCATTTTCCGGGCCTGTCCGATGCTCATGGTGCTGTTGACGGGGGTCTCGCCCTTCATGGCGATGCTGTAAAGGGGCGCAAGGTAAGAAATTGGGGGGAGGGGAGAGAGTGGCTGCCACTTTTTATTTTTTTTAAGATGAGACAAATTTACGAAGGAGAGCGCGTGGTTTCTTCCTCTGGCATAATACTAGGACTGGAGAGCACCCAATTAAGTTGAAGGCCAGTAGATTCAGGATAGATCAAAAGGAAACACTTCTTGACTCAAGTAAATAGTGGAATTCGCTGCCAGTGGAGGTAGCGTAATTTTAGAAAGGGGCTAGACAGATTCACCGAGGAGAGGTCCATGAGCAGCTACTAGCTGTGATGACTAAAGGGAACCTCTGAATACCAGTGCCAGGAGGCAGTATTGGGGGGGGGGGCTTGTGCCCTGTTTGTTGGTCCTTCTGGGCAACCGGTTGGCCATGGGTGGAACAAGAAGAAGAAGAGAAGAGATTGGATTTATACCCCACCCTTCACTACCCAAAGGAGTCTCAGAGTGGCTTACACACTCCTTTCCCTTCCCCTCCCCACAACAGACCCCCTGTGAGGTAGGTGGGGTTGAGAGAGCTCTGACACAAACTGCTCTTTTTCAAGGACCGCTCTTTTCAGAACTACGGCTTGCCCAAGGTCATCCAGCAGGTGCAAGTGGAGGAGCGGGGGAATCAAACCCGGTTCTCCCAGATTAGAGTCCGCGCACTTAACCACAACGCCAAACTGGCTCTCCCAGATGGACCCCTAGCCGATCCAGCAGGGCTCTTCAGCTCTTCTCACATTTCCAGCAGCAGCCTACCAGGCCCTTCCAGGGGGCTCAGGAAAAAGGCATGAAGGAAACAGCTTTCCCTATCGGTTGTCCCCAGTTGCTGTCACTGGGAGGCAGACTGCAGCTGGACGCGGAAGTTCCACTTAGCGATCGTAGATGATTAGAAATACAATTACAATGATAAAATAAATTAATCAGGAGGTTCCTATATGGTGGTCTCCCACCCAAGGTTCGTGTGGGAGGAGGCTGTCCTTAAGGTATGTCGGTCCCAGGCCGTACAGGGCTTTAAAGGTCAATACTGGCACCTTGAGTTGAGCCCAGAATAAAACTGGAAGCCACCCTAGGTGGAACAAGACAGGAATGAGAGGGCCTTGGCCTGGGTGGCCCAGCCAGCTGGCTTTTGTAAAGCTAAGCAAGATCAGTCCTGGTTATTACTTGGATGGGAGACCCCCAAGAATGTCCAGGCTTCCTACGCAGAGACAGGCAGCAGCAAAGTACCTCTGAGAATGTGACTTAATCCCCTCCTCACACACCAAATTAGCTGTTGCTTTTAGCTGGTTGTCCTTTTTTGTGCTTGATTGGGGGGGTATTTTTTGTGTGTGTGTGCCTGTGCCTGGAAGTCATGGCGACCTCTGGGGCACGGAGGACATTCAGAGAAGCGGCTTGATAGCCTGCCTCTGGCCTCCCGGCCCTGGTGTTCTCTGGAGGTCTCCTACCCAAATACTTGCCAGGGTCGTCCCTGCTTAGCTTCTGAGATCTGATGAGATCCGGCTTGCCTGGGCGATCCAGGTCAGGGTTTATGCTTCTTCTTCTTCTTTTTTAATGTAGCACAAGGACCCTGGGCAGTGTTCCCGCTAAGCTGAGTTAGTGTGAGCTGGCTCACAGTTCTTTAGCCTCCAGCTCACAGATTTTTGTCTTCACTCAGGAAGGAGGGCTCCGGAGCAAACTGATTTCTCCAGAAGCCGACTCGCTCGCTCACAACTTTAATGTCGGGAGCTCACAAAGTAGAATTTTTGCTCACAAGACTCCACCGCTTAGAGGGAACATTGACCCTGGGTATCTTTTCTATGATGGGAATGTAAAGGCTGCAAAAGGTTCTGGAGGACCAATCTCTTAACTAATGCATTATTTACCGTATGGCATTGTGTGTAGAATAGCCAGGAGGTCCTAGGATTGTCCGGCAGCCACAAGTTGTAGCTCTTAGCGTTATGCTAATGGTGAGCTAGACTTGTGTTTAGGGGCTGAGAGAGCTCTGAGAGGATGGTGACTGGCCCAAGGTCACCTAGCAGGCTTCGTGTGGCGGAGGAGTGGGGAATATACAACCCGGTTCTCCAGATTAGAGTCTGCTGCTCTTAGCCACGGCATCTGCTGTGATAGTGAAATGGAAGCTCCGTGCTAAGAGACAGTATACTTTTGATACCAAATGCTGGGGATGTTCACGGGGGAAGGGCAATTTCCTTCATCACCTGGCTGTGGGCTTCCTGGAGGCAAGGTATATCAATGAAGAAGAAGAGTTGGATTTATACCCCGCCCTTCACTACCGGAAGGAGTCTCAGAGCGGCTTACAACCTCCTTCCCTTCCTCTCCCCACAACAGACAACCTGTGAGGCAGGTGGGGCTGAGAGCTCTCTTGAGAACTGCCCTTGAGAGAACAGCTCTGAGAGAACTTGTGACTGACCCAAGGTCACACCAGCAGCTGCATGTGGAGGAGTGGGGAATCAAACCCGGTTCTCCCAGATTGGAGTCTGCTCTCCTAACCACTACACCAAACTGGCTCTCTTTGAAAGAGGATGTAGGACTAGATGGACCTTCAGCCAGAGCCAACAGGGCAGTTCACGTCCTCCTCAGTGACGTAGACCTACCAACTCCTTGTTGAAAGGCCCAGTGCTCCAAGCTGCCCCACCTAATGCACGGATCTCCACAGGCCACCTCCCTCTGCTGTCTGCTATAGCTTCTTCCTGAATGAGAGCCAGCGCCATGCAGAGGTCAGAACGTCCAATCAGGATCTGGGAAGCCCTGGCTGCTGTCTCCTGGGTAGCTTTGGGCACTCTCTCTCTCTTTCGGGCCACTCACTCTCTCAGCCTAACCTACCTCACGGGGTTGTCGTGAGGATAAAATGGAGGATGGGAGAATGATGTAAGCCACTCTGGTCCTCATTGGGGAGGCAAGGATAAATGAAAATTAATTAAACTAATAATTTTTAAAAATGAAGTGATGCAGATATGAAAATGGGATTCAACCCACTAATATTACCATGTTTTACTATCTGGTTTCAATAGGAGGGTTAGTAAGAAACTTATGACCACCACAAATGCACAGTTTTTAAGAGAACGGATAATATCGCCTGGTGCGTTACCAGTCCCGATCAGAGCTTTTAAATAGAGTTTGGCCCCAGTTGGACCGGGAATCTGTTGTGGATGCCAGAAACCATAAGAATTAAGATGGCAGTGCCTTTGAACATGCGCAGAGTAGTCCCGATGAACAACAGCCCCACAAGCAAAATTTGGGACTGAGGTAGAAGAAGAAGAGACTGGATTTATACCCCACCCTTCACTCAGAGTCTCAGAGCAGTTTACAGTCTCCTTTCCCTTCCCCTCTCCTACCCACCCTAGACACCCTGTGAGGTAGGTGGGGCTGAGAGAGCTCTTTCGAGGGCTGCTCTTGAGAGAACAGCTCTGAGAGAACTTGTGACTGACCCAAGGTCACACCAGCAGCTGCATGTGGAGGAGTGGGGGAATCAAACCCGGTTCTCCCAGATTAGAGTCCACACTCCTAACCACTACACCAAACTGGCTCTCAGTGAAAGGCTTCCAGGCAGTTCCAGTTGTTTTGTGAGGGCTTTTTTGGGGGGGGGGCTGAGTAGACAGCGCCTCAGGCCCTCTTCTGCCCATCACCAAGCTCTCCTCATGCTTCCTTGTCCACCCACCCACTTATGCGTGGGCGGGGGTCAGCAACACTGGGCCCACTGGCATACGATTGCCCACTCCAGGCTGGGAAACAGCTGGCGATTTGGGGGGTGGAGCCTGAGGAGGGCAGGGCTTGTGGAGAGGAAGGACTTCAATGAGGTACAGTGCCACAGAGTTCACCTTCCAAAGCGGCCATTTTCTCCAGCAGAACGGATCTCTGTCACCTGGAGATCAGTTGTCATAGCGGGAGATGGCCGGCTGGAGGTCTCTCCGGGTCTGCGGATGCCAGCCCTGCTCCCAGCGAAGGTTACCTTGCAGGAGCCTCCTCTTAAAAACGGAGGGCAATCTCTGAGCCTCAACTGCCCAGCACCACTAAGGTGGGCAGATATTTTAAGAACAGTGTTTGGGGGCTCAGAAGGGCCACAGATTCCCTGTTGAATTTGTAACCCCGCCCCCTTCCCATAAGCCCATCAAGTCTTGCTTATCATATAAGAGCCCAGAGCAGCACACATGATTTTTCCGAGGGTTGCCCTGGCCACTGGCGGGCGATGGGAGAGTAGGGTTGCCAGATCCAGGCTGAGAAACGCCTGGAGATTTGGGGGTGGACCCTGGAGAGGACATGGGCCTCAGTGGGGTACAATGTCCTACAGTCCACCCTCCAAAGCAGCCATTTTTCCCCAGAGGAACTGATCTCTGTAGTCTGGAGATGAGCTCTAATTCCGGGGGATCCCCAGCTCCCACCCACCTGGAGGCTGGCATCCCTGTCCCCCACCTTTTATTTTCACAACAACTCTGTGAGGTTGGCCTGAGACTGTGACTGTCACAAGGTGACTAGTTGCTTCATGGATGACGGGAGATTTGAACTCGGAACTCTTTGGTCATAGTTTAATACTCCTAAATGCTATACTGGTTAGTCTGAAGGTGGGCAAATTAGAGTTGCCAGGTTTCCCCTGGCCAGCAGCAGGGATGGGGGAGTACGGTTGCCAGACCCGGTTGGGAAAACTCCTGGAGATTTGGAGATGGAGCCTGGGGAGGACAGGGACTTCAGTGGGGTACAATGCCACAGAGTCCACTCTCCAAAGCATCCATTTTCTCCAGGGGAACTGATCTCTGTCGTCCAGTGAGGAGCTGTGATTTTGGAGGATCTCCAGGTCCCACCTGGAGGCTGGCATTCCTAGTGCAAACACCCGGTCCAGGTCAGCCAGTAAGATCCATGCTGACAGGGATTCAAACCAACTCTGTTCATAGCCTTCTGTGTACATGCTGCAGTTGTACTAGAACTGCATCATAGCCCGGGCCTGCATGAGTAAGAGTGGAATGCTAAGCATGTATCCGGAGTCCAACAGGGTTTACTTCCTAATAAGTGTGCTTAGGATTGAAATCTAGGCCCCGTTCATGACTTGTGTGCCCATGATTCTGACCTCCCATCCTGCCATATATACAGCCCCCACACGAAAGCTGTGTGTAAAATGCACCTTAGCTGAAATCCAAACATCAGTGTTTCCTCTAAGCTGAGTTTGTGTGAGCTAGCTCACAGTTTCTTAGTCTCTGGCTCACACATTTTTCTCTTAGCTCAGGAAGGATGGCTCCAGAGCAAACTAATTTATGCAGTAGCCAGATCACTCGCTCACAACTTTAATGCCAGTAGCTCAGAAGGTAGAATCTTTGCTCACAAGACTCCACAGCGTAGAGGGAACATTGCGCCCATGGCAGGATTGACTGAGGGGGGGGGGAACACCCCTCATTTTCCTATTGCTTAAGTTCTAGCTGATGCTTTTTAAAATATATATCTCTGGGAGACAGGAATAAATGACAAGAGCATTTCTGGGCATGGCCAGAGTGTTTTTCTCACACCACTGGGGAGAAAGGGTTCTCGGGGATCTGGCTGCCAAACTTGCTAAAACCCCAGCCTGTTTAGAAATTAGCCACCTATGCAGCCTGAAAAACAGAGAGAGCATGATGGTGTTCAACCTTGCAAGAGAGTTGTTATAATGGAGAATACCAGAAAATATTTCTTTCCCTTTGAGCAGTAGGGAGGAGGATTATAAAGCTACCAGAGACGAGCCGTATTTTTTCCTCTTCCTTTTAAACCATTCATTCTTAGAATATTCTATCATCCTGTGCTCCCCACCCCCCTTTACGTTTTTTTCTTTCTGGGCCTTGGTTCCCATGTTATCCACAATAGCGTATTCAGTACATGCTGTGTGGTTCAGGCTTAATGAAAGAAGCTGGGGGCTTTTTCATGTTTTATAGCCCCTCCCTCAAGAAGTAGTACCCACCTCTGCAAACGTACCCTTTCTTTTTGCCCTCAAGTCACAGCCGACTTATAGTTACCCTGTGGGGTTTTCAAGGCAGGAGACATTCGGGGGTATCTTGCCTGCCTCCACATCACGACCCTGATATTCCTTGGTGGTCTCCCATCCAAATACTGACCGGGGCAGCCCTGCTTAGCTTCTGAGATCTGATGAGATCGGGCCAGCCTGGACTATCCGGGTGAGGGCACAAACGTCCCCAGGCAGTAGCAAATATCCCTCTCCCTCCTATAAGCCACTTTCCTTTCTCTGCAGGGGCAAAGCAAAAGGGTAGAAAATCCATTGGGCAGGGAGGGGATGTTAGAAAGCAGAAATCATGGCAGATCCTGGCATCCGAAGACAGAACAGCAGTAAGCCTGTTTTTTTTTGCCCATTCACCCATTTCTCTGTCTCCCCTGCCCACCTTCTGGTATAGCTGGCGAGCAGAAATCTCTGCTTAAAAGCCTTTCCCAGTTGCCTTCTGCCTTTCCCAGCCCCCCACCCTCCCCTGCCATTTGCAAGCTAGGAAATCTGATATTCCTGCTCTTCTCTGGTGAGAAACGCAAGGCTGCTATGACTGCCTCAATTCACTGCGCCTTTTTGTCTGTCCTTGGCATCCTTTTAGGTCTCTGCCCTGACGAGTCTCCATTGGCCAAACCATTGCCACTGGCTCCCACCCTTCCAAGCACTGCCCTCTTTTGCCAATTCCTGCTCGAAATGAAGAA
>NW_015166492.1:71006-82105 GCF_001447785.1 Gekko japonicus | reverse complement strand
AAATGAAGAGATGGAGGAAAATTCGGGTCTCAGTCTTGGGGTGGTGGTGGTGGTGATCCGGCTGGCGGAAGACTCTTCCTCCCACTTGCCTGCCTGGTAGAGGAAGGGAGGAGGGGGTGTTTTTCCCACGGTGGTGGCCGTTCCCTCCCTGCTCTTTGATGACTCCACACTGATGTCTCTCCCCCCCCCCTCCACCTCTTGCAGGATGGAGCTTAATTCAATGGACCAGTACCTTGAGGATGCTACGAGCCACTTAAGGCTGGGAACAAACCATCTCTGTGGCGGGGGGTGGTGGGGATGCAGGTGCCCACACCCAGCCAGGCTTCTTTGAAAAGGCAGCCGCTTTTATGGATTAAAAGGGTCTGGTTGCCAAGTGGAGAGTCTCTTAGCTGGGGAGACCGAGAGGTAGGCAGTAGCACGGGAAGAAAAGAGCTAAGGAAGGGATTGGGGGGGGGGCGACCCACCCCCGCGTAGATAGTGGAATGAGCGCATGAGAGCTGCAGTACAGTGCCTGCATCTCCCTTTCATTTGGAAATCTGACATCAAGGCTCTGCCCACTTTTTCCCCTCCTTCCAGATGCACCCCCTCCGCTTTCAGATAGACATCAGTGTCCAAAACTGCCTCTTTTCCTGTGGCGTGTTGCAGTTGGTGGTGCTGGCATTCTTTCTCTATAGGTGTGTGTATTTGGACAGAAATGGAATGAAAACGTTTGAGAGAAGCTTTTCATTGCCAGGTGACAAAGCATTCTTGGCATCTTGGAAGCTCCTGCCCTCATTTTAGCAAGACAAAAAGCCTTTAGCCCCTAATAGTGTGTGTGTGTGTGGGGGGAGTAAGGACCTATTCCAATATTTCCTCTTTCCTGGCCCTGAAAGCCCCTGTAGGCTCTCCCCTTCTCCTGCTTCCTTCTCTCCTTCCCACCCCCCAGCCAACCTACCTTTATCTGCCCACTGTCTTCAACTTTCCTTCCTTCCCTCCTCTCGGCAGCCTCTACCCAGGTAAACTATGGCCAAATCATGGTGCCAGTCAACAGGCCCTGTTAAACAGCGGGGAACCTGCAAGGACTTGTGGACCCCAGGGCATCTGACTTTCTTACATATCACCCTCTCCCAACTATTTCCTCTTCCCCTCCTCCTGGCAGTCCCTGTATCCAGAACTTTCTGTGTTTTCTTCAATCCTTCCTACCTACTTGCAACCAATGCTCCCTCTAAGCTGTGGAGTCTTGTGAGCAAAAATTCTACTTTGTGAGCTACTGGCGTTAAAGTAGTGAGCGAGCGATTTGGCTACTGCATGAATTAGTTTGCTCTGGAGCCACCCTTCCTGAGCTAAGACAAAAACGTGTGAGCCGGAGGCTGAAAAACTGTGAGCTAGCTCACACTAACTCAGCTTAGAGGGAACACTGCTTGCAACCACACTTTTATCCACCCCCCTATCTTCAGCTATGTTTTTTATTTATTTACGTAATTTATATCCTGCCCTTCTCCACAATGGGGACTGAAAACATGAGGGCATCATTCCCCTCTCTTCCATTGTGTCATTACAGCTCTGTGAGGTAGGGTAGGCTGCAAGTGTGTGACTGGCCCAAAGGCACCCAATGAGCTTCCCACAGCAGAGTGGAGATTTGAATCCGGGTCTCTCAGATCTTAATTTGAAACTCTGACTGTTACACTACGCTGGCTTGTATGGAGTGACTGCAGGCAGCAGGGCCTGAGTAAGTCATGCAAGCTTCGGCTGGAAGTAAGTTGGCACAGGACGTAGCTGATCACAGCCCTGCGGAACTGTCCAGGGTCCCATAGGGCCTTGATCTCACCAGGGAGCTAATTCCAATAGGTCGGAGCTGCCAAAGAGAATGTCCTAGTCCTGGTCGATGTCAAACTGGCGTTCTTGGGACCAGGGAGGGCCAAGCAGTTTTGTGACCCTGATCGCAGTGCTCTCTGGGAAACATGCGGGGAAAGGTGGTACCTCAGATAGGCAGGTCCCTCACCATAAAGGGCTTTAAAGGTCAAAACCAGCACCTTGAAACGAATCCGGTATGCTATTGGCACTCAGTGCAGTGTCTTTAGCACGGGCTGGATGTGCTCCCACAAAGTGAGACCCATCAACAGCCTGGCCGCCGCATTTTGCACCAGCTGCAGCTTCCGGAGTTGCACCAAGGGCAGCCCCATGTAGAGATCTGAGGCCAGATCATTGTGTTTGAGGAAGGGAATCAACTGCTTAATCAGCTAAAGATGGTAAAAAGCTGCCTTGGCAGTGGCTGTTACCTGGGCCTCCATTGTGATGGCACTGATGTTGTTGAAGAGTAGCTAGGGACACAAAAGCAGGCACCTCTGTCTGTTAAAGCGAAAGGGATGGTGGTTGAAACCCTGATGTGATTTAGATGAAGGTCCAAGCATCCTCTCTGTGGGCCTAGTGCAAACTTGTAACTTGCACGCACCCTGTCTGGTGATCTCATCCTACAGTTTCATTGGGGCTATGGGTTGGGGAAGTGTGACGAGGGCATTGATGGTGTAGAAGCCAATGTGGGATAGGTATGGAGTCAGATTTGGAAGGGCCAGGGTTCAAATCCTCATTCTGCCATGAAGCTGTCTGGGAAATCTTGGGTCAGTCTTTCCATCTAACCTCCTTTGTAGGGTTGATGTGAAGACAAAATGAATTAGCATGTATACCCCACGCTGAGCTCGACAGGAGCAGGATAAAAAGCCAGTTTGGTGTAGTGGTTAAGTGCACGGACTCTAATCTGGGAGAACTGGGTTTGATTCCCCACTCCTCCACTTGCAGCTGCTAGATGACCCTGGGCAAGCCATAGTTCTGTCAGAGTTGTTCTCTCAAGGACAGTTCTGGAAAGAGCTCTCTCAGCCCTGCCTACCTCACAGGGTGTCTGTTGTAGGGAGGGGAAGGGGAAGGAGTTTGTAAGCTGCTCTGAGACTCTGAGTGAAGGGCGGGGTATAAATCCAATCTCTTCTTCTTCATCATCTACACTAGATAGGTAGATAGGCACTTAATTCTTGAGCACTGCTTCAGATGTGTCAGCTAACTACAGGACATTCCCTAGGAGAATTTTTCTCTGCTGTAGTAACACTGGATTCTGAGTTCACAGTGTTATTAATCACAATCCAGATGACAATCTGCCCAGCCCATTGTTTTCCTCTTCGTTCTCCCAGGTCTTTCACAAGTTGGTTTGTGGAAATGTACTTGACTTTAAGGGCGATTCGTGGAAGTGTCACCTTTGCAGACTATTGCGGTGCTCTTTTCTCATCCAGCCAGGAGGAGGCGTTCGCTGAGGTTAGTCATGGCCTCACAAAATATCACATGTATCTTAGCAGGACCTGCATTTCCACTTGGCCACACCTTTCCAACCTTATCTAACCACTTTGCAGTCTATCTCAGCAACAGCTGTGCTAACCTGGGTTGCAAGAGCTGCCATGACCACTGTAGTTAAAAGCCCAGTGGTTTTCCCCCAGGTAAATTTGGCTACACACCTTCAAATCTACAGAGCTAATAATTAAAACTGCAGGTGGTTCCTATTGCTTCATTCACATTTTTATTGTTGGGTGCTTATGGACCTCATCAGTGACAAATGGTTGAATTCCTA
Organism: Gekko japonicus; assembly: GCF_001447785.1. Classification (NCBI taxonomy): domain Eukaryota; kingdom Metazoa; phylum Chordata; class Lepidosauria; order Squamata; family Gekkonidae; genus Gekko; species Gekko japonicus. The sequence continues at coordinate 78,516 of NW_015166492.1, read as the reverse complement.
CTCTCTTCCTTCCTTCCTATATTTGTACAAATCCTTTTTGCACAAGAGTAGGAAAAAGTGTGTAGCGTCTTACTACGTGGGTTCATAAGCATGCATATGTAACCCGCTGGGTTAAAAAAAGGAGTTACCCACAGGAGATTCTGTGCAATACCTGCATGGACCCGTTTGATGTAGTGGTTAAGTGTGCGGACTATAATCTGAGAGAACTGGGTTTGATTCCCCACTCCTCCACTTGCACCTGCTGGATGACCTTGGGCAAGCCATAGATCTGACAAGAACTGTCATTGAAAAAGAGCAGTTTCTGTCAGAGCTCTCTGAGCCCCGCCTACCGGTGTCTGTTGTGGGGAGGGGAAGGGAAAGGAGTTTGTAAGCTGCTCTGAGACACCTTTGGGTAGTGAAGGGCGGGGTATAAATCCAATCTCTTCTTCTTCTTCTAACCATAAAGATTCCTAGCAGCACTTGTGTGTTACCCGTTTAGAAAAAAAAGGGGACTAGACTTATCTGATCCTGCCCACAGGTGACATCAGAGAGTCCCCATCCAACATGGCTTACCTCTTTCTACAGTTGCCATTTAGATGAAAAATTTGGGGTGTCGATGACTGATACAAGGCAATCCTGACCAAGGTGTGAAAAAACCCTCTTTCTGGTTACAGCAAGCGGACTCTCACTCAGAAGCGCAACAAGGCTGTTATATGGAACAGGTCAACCTTGGAAGTCTCTGATAACCAAAATCAAGAACAAGGAGTGGGGGTGGGGAACCCCACAGGACAGTTTGACGAATCTTTGTCCAACATATCTGTTCATAGTACACTGGAAGTAAACAAACAGAGCTTGTTGTGCAACCTTGGGCAAGCTACATTCTCTCAGCCTGACCTACCTTGCAGGGCTGTTGCAAAGCCATCTGTTTGAATATATGCCTACTGCCCTAGAAGGGGCTTGGAGGGAGGGCAGGATGCACTTGTATAAGAAGGGCAGACAAGCAGAGTTCAGGGCTCCACCCCCCCCCCCAAATCTCCAGGTATTGCCCGGTAGCCCAGAGCTGGCAACCCTAATCTCACCCCTTTCCACAGGGAGACCTTCCATCCCACTCCTTAGTCCCTTTGTGGTAGGGCAGAACTAGGGTTGCCAGGTCTGGGTTGGAAAATACCTGGAGACTTTGGGGGTGGAGAGGGCGGAGTTTGGGGAGGGGAGGGACCCCAGCATGGTACAATGCCATAGAGTCCAACTTTTAAAGCAGCCATTTTCTCCAGGGGAGCTGGTCTGTATCAGCTGGAGATCAGTCGTAAAAGCGGGAGCTCTCCAGGCCTTGCCTGGAGGCTGGCAGCCCTAGGCAGCAGGAGTCCTAGTCCCTGCCTTCCCCCAGCATCGGTGCAATTTGGTGGAAGAAGGTTCCCCCCTCCTCTGCGGCGGCTGCTGCATTGCCATGGAAACAGCATGTAGGCGACAGCAGCCGCATCACTCTCCCTCCGATCACGTGACTGGGAAGATGCTCGCAGGAGGCCCTTTTGTCCAAAAGAAAGACAGAAAAACCCGCCTTCTCTTCTGTCCCCCTCCCTTCCCAGTCGTTCTTGGGGCGGAGTTAAACCCGGAAGAGGCGGATTTTGGAGAGGCAGAAGAAGCGGTGGGGAGAAGCAGGGAGGAGGCGCCGGCGGCATTGACCGAGTCGCAGCTGGGAAGAGCGCAGGTGTTTTGGTCTTCATTCTCTTTCTGGGACCCGGGACTTTCCCCCGGCTTCTCTTGGCTCTCCATCCTTTGCTTCCCTGCAAACCCTCTTGAGACCCAGGCGTCCCGGTTCCTGCTTATTCCCTTTTCCCTATTGCAGCTGGAATTCTTCTCCTTAATTAGTGCGCTCTCCTGGTTGTGTGAGAAACCCGGGCGTCCGGGGGTCTCGGCTGTCCTTTCCAACCCCCACCCCCCACCCCGCAGGTTGTGGCTGGACTCTGACTAGGCAGACTTTTTAATCCCCCAATTCAGCTGAAATTGTAGTTTAGGTTCCTTCAGGCCCCCCCCCGTGTCGCCCCCCCCCAAACTGGGCCCCAGGTGTTCACTTTTGGAGGCCAGTGAGATTTGAGACCAGGAGTTCAGCACCTTAGAGGCCAACGGGGGGTATCAGGGTAAAACATGCTAGTCTTGCCTTTTCTCCCCCCCTTCCTTATCAGGGCTTTTAACTTTGCTTTTTGTCCTTCCCCATTAGAGTTAAATTCTTAAATGTGTGTAGGTGGCTTTTTGGCACCCCCTCTCAATTTTAGCTGGACCCCTGAGAGTTAACTATCCTATTTCCTTCCCTCCCCGTCCCCCAAATAATGGCTGGAGCCCCCTCCCCAAATGCCCTGGCTCCTTATTCCAGCTTGAAGCTGGAGAGTATGTGCCCAAGTACAACCCCCCCTCCCCTCCCCTCCCCAGTTTACCTTTTCGTTTGCTTAATTTAGGAATTCTGGCATTGAGAAATTTTGCTTCATGGAAAATGGGGGCCAGAATACAGCAGCGCAGACAGAGCAGACAAATGCCTTTCTGCTTCCTTTGCCCCTGCTTATCTTCCAATGCATAATTCTCTCTCCCTGCCGCACCACCATTGTTTTGAGGAAGAGTATCTAGGACAGAGCCCTGAGCTGAATAGCCCAGGCTCGCCTAAGTCTTGGAAGCCAAGCAGGGTCAGTTAGTATTGGGACAGGAGACCACCAAGGAAGCCCAGTGTTGCCACTCAGAGGCAGGCAATGGCAACCTTACCTCTGAAGGTCTCTTGCCTTCAAAACCCGACAGGGTCGCCATAAGTCAGCTGTGACTTGATGGCATTTTCCTCCACCACAACCGTCTAGAGCAGTTGGATCAGGCCAGGGCATTTTGTGGTTAGCGACTTGGTTGTGCCCCTTTAAAAAGAAAACTTTCTCTTAATTGGGGATGGATTCCTGACTAGAATGAAGTGCCTTATTATCTGTAATTGAGTTTTAATTGCCACTGCATTTATCACAGGATGTGCTGGAGATAACTTTGGAGCAGAGAACCAGGCAGATGTGTTTCTGTTTCCTTTCTCATCCCCCACCCCCCAACAGGAAAAAGGTTCTGAGAATGTTTGTTCTGGTTGGCTGTTAATCCAGAATCTCCCCCACCCCCCAGGAGAAATGCCAGAGTTTGTCATTCCCCTCTTCTCCCACCCCCTTGCTCTAACAAGCCATGCTTGATTAGTTCCCCGAATTGGAAGTATTCCTTATCTAACCTTTCTCTGGAGCTCTCTATAACCCAACAAATCCCTCATGGGCCTGCTCTGGGCCTCCTCCTTACCCTCCTCTCACTTGGCATCTCTTGAGTCAGTTCTCTTCTTGACCACTTGTGTCTGGGGTTATGGTTTCCATGTGTGCTTGGAGCACTGCTAACCCTGGCTGGGGATTATTTTCTTGTCTCCTCCAGGGCCCCTCTATCGCCTGGGGATGCTGAGACAGCAGAGTGCCTGGTTCCCAAGGGGCTGGTGAGCTCGGCAAAGCAACTCCGCCTGCCTGCCATGCTCTGGAGTCATTGACTTCTGGGCCGTCCGGTATCTCTTGATGGATATAAACAGCCTCCAGAAAGGCAAGAGGCGTCGACGGCGTGGCATGCGGACCAGGAGCCAGAGTCTCTTCCCTGAGTAGGAGGCCCTGTCGTTGCAACCCAGCCGGGATTCAAGGGGAACTCCTTTGCTCGCCTCTGTGTTGCATAAGAAATTGCTGCTCCATTCCGGTCTCCTCCCAGTGCCATAGAGAAGCATTTGTTGCCCAGCACGTTCCTCCATCGGGCCATTCCTTGCTTCCCTGGATCCTGGTCTGTTGCCGTCTTCTGCCGGTGCCATGGCGGGCAGCACCGGCCCCCTCCTTCTTTGGGCCCAGGACGTGGCCACGCTGCTGATCCTCCGGGTCCGCCGCACCGTCCTGCAGACGGCCATTTTGCTTTGTGTCTTACTGCTGCTCCTCTGGGTCTCCATCTTCCTCTACGGCAGCTTCTACTACTCCTATATGCCAACGGTCAGCTACGTCAGCCCCGTACACTACCAGTTCAGGTCAGTGGCTCAGATAGGAAATGTGGGTGGATGAAGAGGTCAAGATTGGTATCGGACTACAGTAGTGGCCATCTGCTGTGAATGGCCCCTTTGCAAAGGCATGCCACTTCGAGAGCCAGTTTGGTGTAGTGGTTAAGAACGGCAGACTCTGATCTGGGAGAGCCGGGTTTGATTCCCCACTCCTCCACATGCAGCCAGCTGGGTGACCTTGGGTCAGTCACAGTTCTCTCAGAGCCGTCCTCTCAGGAGCAGTTCTCAGAGCTCTCTCAGCCCCACCTACCTCACAGTGTGTCTGTTGTGGGGAGAGGAAAGGAAGGTGATGGTAAGTTGCTCTGAGACTCCAATTGAAGAGCAGGCTATAAATCCAACTCTTCTCCTTTTTTTGTGGCCTTTTAGTTCCACTTGTTCTCAATCTGTAGTCTCCTAACTGAAGAGAACTTGTCACTGAACTGATGGTAGGCTGTAGCCTGCAGACACGTGTACCAAAATAAGTTTTCCGACTCCCCCTTTTTTTTTTTTTGCTGTTATTCGCTCTCCCATCTTCCCCCTTTGGAATTTAATTTCCAGACTTTTGAGTGACTTTTAGATATGATGTCTATTCCCACCCCTTGAATTTTTATTTTTTTTTGCTGTCAAGTTGCAGCTGACTTATGGAGACCTTGCGGGGTTTTCATAGGCAAGAGAGGTTCAGAGGTGGTTTGCCGTTGCCCGCCTCTCTGTCATGACCCTGGAATGCCATCCAAGTACTAGCCTGGGCCTGCCCTGCTTGGCTTCTGAGATCTGATGAGATTGGGGTAGCCTGGGCTATCCCAGTTGGGGCTCTTCAGTAATACTTTTAGTCTGTGCGTGAATAAGAATCGTGTACCCTGCAGGAAGCCCACGCATTGTCTTTCTGAAAAGTCACTGTTCTGGGCGTATTCCACTATTGGAATTTTGATGGGTCTCTTATGTTGGGTTTGCACTTGAGGCTGACCAATGACCTGCCCCTGATGGAGGCTGATTGGACAACTGCAAAGCCAGCCAGAGCAATGAATCTTGCATTCCTCCTCTGTGGATAGGTTGGTGCACGGGAGTTCTTTTTCGTTTTTGTAGTTCATTACTATAAATGCATTTGAGGGCTTATGGGAGGAAGGGTTGAGCTAGGAAGGGTGGACGTTCCGGCTGTATGTGTGCACGCATGGCTTGGAGGCTGAAGTTTAACTGCGGTGGTAAATCTCTGCCTGGGCTGTACTGCTTCAAATGGATTTTGATGGGTCTCTTATGTTGGGTTTGCACCTGAGGCTGACCAATGACCTTCCCCGGATGGAGGCTGATTGGACAACTGCAAAGCCAGCCAGAGCAATAAATCTTGCATTCCTTCTCTGTGGATAGGTTGGTGCATGGGAGTTCTTTTTGGTTTTTTGGTTCATTACTATAAATGCAGTTGAGGGCTTATGGGAGGAAGGGTTGAGCTAGGAAGGGTTGAGCTAGGAAAGTTGGACGTTCCGGCTGTATGTGTGCACGCACGCCTTGGAGGCTGAAGTTTAACTGCGGTGGTAAATCTCTGCCTGGGCTGTACTGCTTCAAATGGCAAGTCTTTGCTCCGTGGTTAAATGCTCCTGCATCCTTTATTGAAAACCATTTTTAAAAAAATTCTTGCACGCAGAAAACTGATGCCCCAGGAAGTAGTGTTCTAGCAACATTTTCTAGCAGTGTGGGACTAAAAACTATTGGAATGGAGGACGTGAAGGTGCCTTATATTGAATCAGACCCTTGGTCTGTCAAACCCTCTATTGTCACTAGCGTGGTGTGGATAAGGGTGTTGGACTTAGTATCCTGGAGACCTGGGTTTGAATCCCTGCTTGTGCCATGGAAGTTCACTGGGTGACCTTGGGCCAGTCATACTCTGGCCGCCTAACTTACCACCCGGGGCTGTTGTGAGAATAAAATGGAGGACAGGAGACTGATGTAAGTTGCCTTTGGTCCCCAGTGGGGAGAAAGGCATGGTACAGATGAAGTAAATAAGTAGTAATAAATTATCTACCATGGCCAGCAGTGTCTCTCCAGTGTCTCCAGAGAGCCAGTTTGGTGCAGCGGTTAGGAGCACCGACTTGAATCTGGGAGAACCAGGTTTTATTCCCCACTTCTTCACATGCAGCTGCTGGGTAACTTTGGGTCACTTACAAGTTCCTTCAGAGCTCTTCTCTCATGAGCAGTCCTCGAAAGAGCTCTCTCAGCCCCACCTACCTCACAGGGTGTTTGCTGTGAGGAGAGGAAGGGAAAGGAGATTGTAAGCCTCTCTGAGACTCCAAGTGAAGGGCGGGGTATAAATCCAGTCTCTTCTTCTTTTTGGGTCAGGGTCCTTTCATATCATCTACCATCTGGTCCTTTCTAACTGAAAATTTCAAGGTTTTAATTGGGGACCTTCTGCAACCCAAGCTATATGCTCTACCACTAATATTCCCCCCTCCTAAAGTCTGGAGTGAAGCAGCCGACATGTGGGCTTACCACCGTAGTGAGAAGAACCGTGCTAGAGCCTATTGGGTGTTCAGGGAGGGGTGGGCGTCTTCTTGAGAGACAATGGAATCACCCTAAAATGTTGGGACCTGACTTTGATCTTGGGGGGGTCCTCTCACTTTTTCCAGGTCAGATTGTAGTGCGTCTGGACCAGAACTGTGCTCTTTTCCTGTCGCCAATGTGTCCTTCCTCAGGAATAGCCGTGACCGGGTAAGTGGCCACTGTCGGAATGTTTCATGCTTGGGACCAAGGGTTGACTGTTGTTGACGTGATGAATTCTTCAGGCCTTTGGTCCATTGAGCTTGGTATTATCTGCCCTGATGGCCAGCAGCACTCTTGGGAGAAGGATTTTTCTCAATACCTACTGCTAGGTATCGTTTTTAGGGGTTTTAGGTGGTCAGGAACTGAACCCCAAGATATTCCCGTGTACCAAGTGTGCCCTCTTCCACTGCATTAATTAACTCAAACTGCTGAAGAGGTGGTGATTAGGAAGGGTTATGCAGAGCTAATACAATCTCCTCCTCCAAAGCAGCATTTGGAAATATGTGTTTTGAGAGGGTTTATCTTCATGTTAGGGATTATTGGGAAAGGGATTGAAAATAAAATGGCCGATATTGTAGTGCCCCTATATAGATCGACAATGTGGGCTCATTTGGAATACTGTGTACAGTTCTGGTTACTGTATCTCAAAATGTAGTGATGGGATTAGGTAGACTCATGGAACAGTGGCTACTAGCTGTGGTGACTGAAGGGAACTTCCATGTTCAGAGACAGTCAACCTCTGAGTCCCAGTGCCAGAAGGCAATGTCATGGAAAGGCCTTGGCCTCTATGGTTATTGTTGGCCTTTGAGGAACTGGTTGGCCACTGCGTGATACAAGATACTGGACTAGATGGACCACTGATCTGATCTGGCAGGCTCTTATTATGTTCTCATGCAAATTTTGAAAAAACTGGGGAAGAAGTGCCACCATCTACCATCTTTTTTT
>NW_015166492.1:60655-70858 GCF_001447785.1 Gekko japonicus | reverse complement strand
CGCTTGTAAACAGTGATGGGGTGGAAGCGTTCAGCGATCAGGGTTGACCAAGCCAGTTTAAAGTAATGTCTCAGTTCAAAATCTGACAGAAACATCTTTGTTTTAACTCACTTCCTCAGTAGCGTCTTGTAAATTCAGTGGTTTTTTAAAAAAATGTTTATTTTTTCTCAGTCAATGACATCAGTACCACAAGCCAGGATAATTATGTTCTTGGAGGCTACAGGGCAGCAAGGTTTACCAAACAGTATCTTCCATATAACAAAAACTTGAGTTACAAATAATTGGTCCCCTGTGCTTCTACAGAAACGTAGAACTCTCCTGTTGGACAGGCTTGGGTGCATTTTGTAGGCCTGACATGAAACAAGAAGGTAGACAGCTGCAAGCTTCATCAAATATTTATAAGATTTTATAATGCCTACGGAAGAAGGCCTCAAGAGCAAACAGTGAAAATAATCCACAACTGTGACGTTTAATAAAATCGGTTGCTGTCGCAGGACATGGCATGGGGAGGGTGGTGATCAGATCCTGCCCAAGATGTTCCAGCCACTTCTGGCTTTTTGCCTCACAAAAATAGCTCTTTAGAAATGTGCGTGTGTGGAGTTTCTGTGTGGGGGTGGGTCTGTTCCCACCTGGCTTCCCATGATAACATCACCCTGGTCTTTCTTGACAGCACTGTTCAGTGTGTTTGTGAAAGATTAGTGATCCCCCCCCCACACACACACACACCGCAGCCCTCCTAGATACTTCAGAGTCCATGTGGAGAAACCTCTCCCCTGAAATCCAGAGACGCACAGTCCTTAGAACAACCCTGTGAAGCAGGGCTGTGTGGTTATTTCCATATTACAGATGGAATGGCTGCAGGCTGAGAGAGAGTGAGTGGCTGGTTTGAAAACCACCCAGGGAGTTGACAGTCAAGGTGAGGTCTGACGTGGGAACCTCCCGTCTCACAATCTTAGTCACTGTGCTAGACCGGTTCTTGACAGCCTTGCACTGAAGTCCGTACAGTGTACTGGCCCACAAATCACTTGACCAGCCCACTGTCTCACAAATCCCTAAATTGGCTTTTAGTGGGCTAATAAGAGGGGCCTCAGACACCGTTAAAGCTTTTCCTAACCAAGCTTACTGCGCTCAGGCAAATAGCTATTTCCATTCCTTGTGGCTGCTGTTTGTTTTTGAAATGGAAGAGGAGGCAGAGAGGAGGAGATTGGATTTATACCCCGCCCTTCACAACCCAAAGGTCTCTCAGAGCAGCTTACAAACTCCTTTCCCTTCCCCTCCCCACAACAGACACCCTGTGAGGTAGGTGGGGATGAGAGCGCTCTTGACAGAAACGGCTCTTTTTTTCAAGAACAGCTCTCATCAGAACTACGGCTTGCCCAGGGTCAGCCAGCCGGGTGCAAGTGGAGGAGTGGGGAATCAAATCCGGTTCTCGCAGATTAGAGTCCGCGCACTTAACCACTACACCAAACTGGCTCTCTGGAAAAAGTGAACTAGATAACCTGGCTAGAGTAGGGGTCCTCAGCTTTGACCCAGTGGGTGCTTTTGGAATTCTGGGAAAAGGCAGTGCAGTCAAAAAATGGCTGCCGTGTGGGAGCAGTCAGGAGACTGCAAATGGATCATTCTCTTACGAGACAAGAGGCTATTTCCAAATGGGCCCTCTTTACAGACTCAAAGATGAGCCAGTGTGGTGGAGTGGTTAGATTGTCAGACTAGGATCTGGGAGAACCAGGTTCAGATCCCCACTCTGCCCTGGAAGCTTGTGGGGTGACCTTGGGCCAGTCACGTGCCTTCTGCCTAACTTACTTCACAGGGTGGTTGTCGTGAGGGGAAAATGGAGGAGACGAGAATCTTGTAAGCCACCTTGAGAGACCGCGTTTGTGTGAAAGGTGGGATATAAACAAAGTAAATAAATAATAAAAAGTTAATAAATAAATGCTGAAGCACCTCTAATGATGTGGAGGGAAGCTTCGTCTCTCTGCTTTGGGAAAGAAGCAAGGGGGCCCCAGGAAACAGCAGACTGCTGTGGCTTACAGGGATGCAGCATGGGGTGTGTCTGTCACAAGTAGAGTTGCCATCCTCCTTATGGGGGTGGGGGTTTAACTGTTTTTGGGGGCCACAATCTGCCGCCGCCCAGCCGGGGAGCCCCCGAGCAGTCCCGTCTGTGCCAATGTGCCCGGTGTGATGATGTCACTTGGAGGTGATGTCATCACACAGGGCATGTTGCACGGGGGACACTCTGGTGTTTGAGAAAGAACTCTATGGTTACTGAAAAATCCCGGAGAAGAAGAGGACCCCTCCACCCAGCAGCCAGGTAAGACCTGGCAACCCTAGTCGGAAGACTCGTTCAGTAGAGCGCAGAGCTTGGCTTTTCCTGATCAGGCATAATGTCTGTACAAAATTAAATCACTCTGTGGTGGGAGTCTCCCCTCTGACGTGTTCTGTGTCTGCAGGTCCTCATGTACGGCCAGCCGTATCGTATTTCTGTGGAGCTGGAGCTGCCGGAGTCTCCCGTCAACCAAAACCTGGGGATGTTCATGGTGGTCATATCCTGCTACACCAAAGGCGGCCACATCATCTCCTCATCAGCCAGATCCGTACGTGCCAGGGATGGGGAGGGGTGGGGGAGGGATGTTGGCCAGGACAGCTGTTTCCAACTCTCTTCGGAATGAATGACTTCTCTGCCGTGTTCTGTAATTCCTCCACGTTCTGGAAACGAGTATACCCGGTTCCTCCCTGTCTATGAAAACAGAAGAGGTGTATGCGTTAGATGAAATCTGCAAGGGTGATGTTATCTGGAAAGATGCCTTCCTAGTTCTGTCGCTGCTGCCCCCGTAAACGTTTAATTTTGCAGCCAGGCTTAGCCCAAGAATGTGATTCCAAATACTGGAGCGTATGAAAGGATGGATGGCGGAGCTTGTAGAAAGAGAGGGGCGGAGGGGCTTTCATGGCTGAAAGCAGCCACAACTTCTGATCTAGAAACTTCATGTCTAATCTCAGAGAGGGATGAGAAAAGCGAATGGTGCCCTTTGCAAGGACCTGCTTGTTCCCATGAGCAGTGTTCCCTCTAAGCTGAGTTAGCGTGAGCTAACTCATAGTTTTTTAGCCTCCGGATCACACATTTTTGTCATAGCTCAGGAAGGGATGGCTCCAGAGCAAACTAATTTATTCAGCAGCCAAATTGCTCGCTCACAGCTTTAATGCCAGTAGCTCACAAAGTAGAAATTTCTGCTCACAAGACTCCACAGCTTAGAGGGAACATTGCCCATGAGACCTAAAAAGGTGGCTTTTTAAAGTCACACCGGAGATAAGTCCATCAGCAGGGATTGTCCATAATGGTGAAATAGAACCTCCCTGTTCAGAGGTGTTGTACCTTTGCGGTGGAGACAAGTAACAGAGGATGCCTCTGCTTGTGAGCTTCCCAAAGGCATCTGGTTGGTTGCTGCTCAAAACGGAATTCTGGACTCTTGGTCTGATTAATATGCCCTTCTTATATGAAACTTCTCTCTTTATCTTTTTGAACCCCCTTCCTCAGTAACTGTCCTGGGAATACTATACTGTACTAGGATTGCCAACTGCAGGTTAGGAAATCCCTGGAGATTTTGGGGGTGGAGTCTGAGGAGGGTGGAGTTTGGGGAGGGGAGGGACCTCAATGGATTATAGTGCTACAGAGTCCACCTTCCAAAGCAGCCATTTCCTCCAAGTGAACTTGTCTCTGTTGCCCTAGAGATCAGTTGTAATAGCAGGAGATCTCCAGCCACAGCCTGGAGGTTCAAACCACAAACAGTGTTTCTTCTTTTATTCCTTTATTTTACTTCATGCAGTGCTGCTGCTGCTTCCGAACAACTTCCAAACAACGACGATGGATTTTCTAGGTAAGTATTCCCTCAATGCTTCATCAGATTGCTTGTTTATACATGGAACCCATGCTTTTCGCATTGAGGGAAACAGAATACTTACCTAGGAAATCTGTCGTCGTTTGGAAGTTGTTGAAGCAGCAGCAGCATTGCATGTTTGAAAGTTGTTTGGATGCAGCAGCAGCAGCATTGCATGAAGTAAAATAAAGGAATGAAAGAAGGAGCAATGTTTGTGGGCTGTAACTGTAATGGAATCATTTTTTTCACAGTGAACTTTGGTGGTTTGTACCTTTGGTTAATTTATTTATTTATTTATTATTATATTTCTACCCCACCCTCTCCACGAGCGGGCTCAGGGCGGCTTACAATAGGGCACCATGTGTCATAGCATAAAACAGCATAAAAACAGGATAAAACAATCAACATTAAAGTGCTCAGTAGTTACAATCAAAATTTAACGAGATGGAATCAAATTTGCAAGATGGACTTCCCAGTATCTTACATAGCAATCTCTAAGCTATGGAGCCCTGTGAGCAAAAATTCTACTTTGTGAGCTACTGGCATTAAAGTTGTGAGCAGGAGCTTTGGCTGCTGCATAAATTAGTTTGCTCTGGAGCCCTCCTTCCTGAGCTGGGACAAAAATGTGTGAGCCAGAGGCTAAAAAACTGTGAGCTAGCTCACACTAACTCAGCTTAGAGGGAACACTGGTGAAGACCCCACCAAATAATACTCCCATTTTAAAACAAGGCATCCTTTTCGGTTGTCTCTGGCTATGCATACATTCTGCGCCTTCCTTCCTCCTTTGGTGTAGTGGTTAGGAATGTGGGCTCCAATCTGGGAGGACCAGGTCTGATCTCCCACCCCTCCACACGCAGCCGCCGGTGCGACCCCGGGCCAGCCACAAGCCCCCCCAGATCACTGTGGTCCATTTGTGGCTTGAACAACCTGGAGGTTGGCAACAATATGCTATACTGACCGTGATTTCAGAACCTTGTAAGAAACTGGCAGAATATTAGTGGTTCTAGAAAGTTCCGCAGTCACTTTGAACTGGAGAGGACAGGGAATGTAGCTCTTTTTTTTTTTTACAACTACTTGCAGTTTAAAACATTTGTATACTACTCAGGATATATTACCTAACAATTTTTATCAAAATAGGCTGAAATACACCTATGACCAAAATTCTATACTTGGTAAAACATTAACATAAAAGGACTAATTTCTTTTAATATAAATCTGGCCAACAGTAGAAGTTAAATAATTTTTGTACTGTTAGAATGAATCTGGTTGATGGACCAAATCTCACTCAATTTAAGGCAGTTTCATATGTTTGTACATTCAAGCTCATGCAGTATATACTGGAATTTTTTCTGAGATTACTACTGTCCCTTTTCTGTCTTTACCTTCAGTGCATTTTTTGTGGTGTGATTTCCTCTGTTTTGTTTTTTTGGCTGTTATGTCTCATGCCTGACACACTACAAATCTGTATTTTCAGAGGCACTACAAAACATTCTGACTATTTGGTGCAGTGGTTAAGTGCACGGACTCTAATCTGGGAGAACCGGGTTTGATTCCCCACTCCTCCACTTGCACCTGCTGGATGACCTTGGGCAAGCCATAGTTCTGGCACAGCTGTTCTTGAAAAAAGAGCAGTTTCTGTGAGAGCTCTCTCAGCCCCACCTACCTCACAGGGTGTCTGTTGTGGGGAGGGGAAGGGAAAGGAGTTTGTAAGCTGCTCTGAGACTCCCTTCTTCTTCTTTTCATTGGCTGGCCATTTCTTATCTCCTAAATCAGATTTCCCCAACTTGGTGCCCTGGGGCACCATGACACTGGCCACTACTTTCCTTGGCAGCAGCTGAGTTTTTCAGAAGGTGGGTGGAGCCATTATAAGGCAAGCCTTGTTATTGACTCCCCTCATTGAAATGAAAGGGTTTTTCACAGCTGCAGTAACAGCCACAGCCATTGGGGAATCAGGAGAGTTTTCCGTGGTCAGTGTGTGGTTCCATTCTCCTTTCAGACTCTTCGTTAAATTCCCCGTTTTCTTTCTCCCTTTCCCCTTGGAATTTCCTTCATGTTTTTATTTTTTTCTTCCTCCTCCCTCGAGTTTTCCTTCATTTATTTTATTCTCCTCATGTGATCCTTTTGCAAAGCAAGGGAAGGCAGGATGTGCAGCCGCCTCCTGTGGCAGCCATTTTGTGGTAGTGCTCACCACCTCCTTTCAGAATTCCAAAGGTGTCCACAGATTCCGAAAGGTTGGGAACCCCTGTCCTAAATTTTTAGGGTTTTTTTTCTTTTTATTTTGTGTTTCCATGAAAGGTTAGTCCAATAGTGACTTGGATCCAGTGGCAGATTTCCGTCACAGCTCCAGTCAGGGGTGATTTTCACTGTCTCTCCCTTCTTGCTTTCCCTGGAAGTCCACTCTCTGCCTCCCCCCCAGCAGTATTTTGGGCTTTAGTGGGACAGGGAAGTCCCATTCCCTTGACAGAAATCCCTGCCATTGGCAGAAATTACCACTGGGTCCAAACCCCCAGCCTGTTGGCTGTGATGTCAAAATTAAGTCTCCATGTTCTGAGGCAGCGTATTTCTCAGTACCAGCTGATGAGGCAAAATGGGGGAAGCTTTGGCATCTGTTTGTAGGTGTTTTGAGGGATACCTGGTTGACCTCTGCTAGAAACTGAAGTCACATAGTATATATTAAGATCACCCAGAACACCACAAAACAGTGTATGAACTTTTGAGTTCTTTGTACCTGTTCATCCCGTGGATGTTTAAAAAGGGCAGGGTGGGGGACTTTTATGGCTGTCTTTGCATCTGGTACCAGGTAGTCTTGCATAGGTTATGGTGCTGGGTGGGGCTGCTATTAGGTTAACTCCTTTTTCCTTCTGGGAAGAACAGCGGCAGCCTCTGACTGTAGTTATAAAAACCAGTGGTTAGTCAAGTGAGAAACAGGGTGCTGGGATACGTGGCCTGATCCAGCAGGGTTGGTCTTGCGTTAATCGAGAGCAGAGTACATCTGTTCCTCAAGCACATCAGTTACTGGGCTCCGTTTAAGGCATGAGCTATCACATGACAAAGCCCTTCGTGGCCTTGGATCCTCATATCTGCGAGACCGCCTCTTCCCCTGGGCTCCACCACGGCAGCTCTGCTCATTGGAGCAGGGTCTTTGGCAGGTTCAAAAATCAACAACTAGCCCGTACACCCGCAGTTATGGAATGGGCTGCCTGAGGAGGTCAGGAAGGCTCCCCACTCTCCTGGCTTTCTGCAAACGATGCAAAGCTGAATTATTCAAGAGGGAATTTCTACACAGGCAACAGGGCAGCACTGTACTAAATGATTCACAAAGTTACTTGGGTAAATCATTAGGGAGTGTGGTTTATACTACTGTGTATAGTATAAGCCCTACATGACCAGGGTCCGGCATACCTGAGCCCTTTCCCCATATAGGCCCCAAAGAGCACTTCGGTCGGGGTCACAACACTGTATAGTGACCCCGGGCCCTAAAGAGGCCAGGCTAGCTACCACGAGTGTCAGGTCATTTTCGGTGGCGGCTCCTACCTGGTGGAATGAGCTCCCGGAAGAGATCAGGGCCCTGCGGGACCTTTTACAGTTCTGCAGGGCCTGCAAGACGGAGCTCTTCCGCCAGGCTTTTGAGTAGGAGCCCCCCCCGCCACTACCACCACCGCGTTACTGCGGAGCCATACCGCCGGGTTGGGCTGATGGAGCAACTGGAACATCGTGGCCCATGGCGTCCCCCTCCTAACCTCCTCCTGGTATGCAATGGGGAGTGTGTAATTTTAGTCTTCCTGTATCCTGTTAGTTGTGAATTTTTTAGCTTCAACTGTTTTAATCTGTTTTATCTTTATCGCACTTTGTGCCTTGTAAGCCGCCCTGAGCCTGCATGCGGGGAAGGCGGGGTATAAATGAAATAAATAAATATAGCTTGCTGGAACTAGGATTGTACTATGTGATTCTACGATGCAAATATTATAGAGTTGGAAGGGGTCCTACAGGCCATCTAGTCCAACCCCCTGCTCAATGCAGGATCGGCCTAGAAGCATCCCTGACAAGCAGCAGGACAAACACTTGTCAGGGGTGCTCTAGGGCTGGTCCTGCATTGAGCAGGGGGGTTGGGCTACATGGCCTGTAGGGCCCCTTCCAGCTCTGTGATTCTACGATGCAAATATTACGTAGTAGGATCCTAGTTCCAGCAAGCTATACACAGTAGTATAGACCACAGTCCCTAATGATTTACCCAAGTAACTTTGTGAATCATTTAGTACAGTGCTGCCCTGTTGCCAGTGTAGGAAAGCCCTCCTGAATAATTCAGCTTTGCATCGTTTGCAGAAAGCCAGGACATTGGGAGTTTTCCTGACTTCCTCAGGCAGGCCATTCCATAACTGCACGTTTGATACATCGTCTTAATACTTAACGCTTTGCTTCAGTTCTGTTTTTAGACTTCTGGTTGGTTCTGCAACCCTAATTCCTATTTCACTGTTCGTTGAACATCCCATCCTGTCGATTATATTGACTCACTCTGTGCAATCCGCCTTGAGTCCCAGTAAGGAAGGTGGATTATAAATAACATAAATCATAGTGGTTAGGAGCGTGGACTCTAATCTGGGAGAACCAGGTTTGATTCCCCACTCCTCCACATGCAGCTGCTGGTGTGACCTTGGGTCAGTCACAAGTTCTCTTTGAGCTGTTCTCTCAGGATCAGTCCTCAATAGAGCTCTCTCAGCCCCACCTACCTCACAGGGTGTCTGTTGTGGGGAGGGGAAGTGAAAGGGGTTGTAAACCGTTCTCCTTCAGGTATGAAGAGTGGAGTATAAATCCAATCTTCTTCTTCAGTTTCCTAATCCAGTTGCTCACATCTGGTGGGAACATTCTCTTCCAGTGGCATATTATAATTCTTTTAGCAGTTTTTTTAAAATGCAAGCTAAGCATAATTGCTGTTCTCCACTTAATTCCCAGAGCGTAGGATATTTTCCCAAGGCTGCAGGCAGACATGTAAGTAAACAATCGTATTTAAAGATTCTTAAATGCTTCCTCTCAGTCAGAATGGTATACCATGACTGGCTGGGGTATGAATGAGCCTGGGAGGGACTTTTAAGTCTTTCTCTCTCCCTCCTCTCCTCCTTTCTTTAAAAATTTAAGCAAAATACAGGAGAGAGATCTATGCAATAAATTATATCAAGCTAGGATAATGAGCAAAATATTAATGAATAGTTGGCATATTACGCACATAACTATCCCATTTATACAGGTTAAGATGTGACACTTTCATTTGGTTTAGTCATAAACTAACATGAACAGCTGTCAGTTTTTGAATGCATGTAGTTCGCAAGGACCCCTTCCTTTCCCACCTGCATTCACAGGTTGTTTATCTTTTCCACTGATGTAACAAGTCAGCATTTCCTAAGCCAGCTATCTGCTGTGGGCAGGGATTTCTGCTGCCAGCTTTTTCCACAGCATTAGCCTTGCTGATGTTAGCCATGTTGCATACCAAATATTCATCCCTGTTTGTACATCGTTCTTGCTCTAGGCCCAATGAAATCGTTTCTGTACCCTGCGGTGCCTTATACACCCCACCAAAATTCTACTTTGTGAGCGACTGGCATTAAAGTTGTGAGCGGGCAATTTGGCTGCTGCATAAATTAGTTTGCTCTGGAGCTGTCCCTTCCTGAGTTAGGACAAAAATGCGTGAGCCGGAGGCTAAAAAACTGTGAGCTAGCTCACACTGACTCACCCTAGAGGGAACACTGTCCAGGACCTGTTCCTCCTCTCCTTTTGTGCAATCAACTAATGAGCTAGTTGGGGGGGGGCAGTGGTTAGAGCTAGGGCTGCCAACCTCCAGGTGGGGCATGGAGATCTCCCAGAATTACAGCTGATCAGCGGGTCCCCGGGGGGGGGGGGGGAAATGGCCGCTTTGGAGGGTGGACTCTATGGCATTATACCCAGCTGAAGTCTCTCCCCAATCCTTCTCTTCCTGGACCCCATGTCCAAATGTCCAGGAATTTCCCAACCTGCAGATGGCAACCATAGGTAGGTAGGTCTCCAACTTGCCCTATTTGGGCAAGATAATAGAGAGGGCAGTGGCAATTCAGTTACAGGGCTTTCTGGATGACGCTTCTGTTCTAGATCCCTTCCAGTCTGGCTTCTGCCCGGGTCACGGGACAGAGATGGCACTGGTCGCCCTCACGGATGACCTCCGGAGGCACCTGGATCGAGGCGGATCGGCAGTGCTGCTGTTAGACCTGTTGGCTGCGTTCGATACGGTCAGTCATCAGCTACTGACCCACCGCCTCGCCGACATTGGAGTACAGGGACTGGCCTTGCAATGGCTTGTTTCCTT
>NW_015166492.1:53497-60254 GCF_001447785.1 Gekko japonicus | reverse complement strand
CTGAGGGGACCGCCTTTCCCCATATGTTCCCCAGAGAGCACTGCGATGGGGGACCCAGAATCACCTGGTCCTCCTGAACATCAAGGAGGCCGGACTTGCTTCAACGAGGGCCAGGGCTTTTTCGGTGGCAGCTCCACTCTGGTGGAATGAGCTCCCGGAGGAGATCAGGGTCCTGTTACAATTCCGCAGGGCCTGTAAAACGGAGTTCTTCTGCCAGGCCTTTGGACCACCACCGTTACCATCACCACCACTGACATCTGATAGTCCTCGGGGTGCAAGTCCGACTTTCTGGGTCCCCTAAGCGTTCCGTGCGCCTTGGTGTTTAGTCATGCCGGCCACATGACCATGGAAACATCTTCGGACAGCGCTGGCTCTTCGGCTTTGAAACGGAGATGAGCACCGCAACCCTAGAGTCGGACTCGACTCGCTTTCGAGCAAGGGAACCTTTACCTTTACTTTAAGCATAACCTGACCGGAATGCTTCTAACATCTGTAGCAGACCTGAGTGCCTGGGACATTTGTAGTAGATCAAGAAACTGACCGAGCGTTGAGAACTAATGCTAGCACTTTATTATGTTGTATGTTTATGGTTTTAAACTCATGTTGGGGTTTTATCAGTTTTTGTGTTTAATGAATTCTTTTATGTTGTTGTAAGCCGCCCTAAGCCGGCTTTGCTGGGAGGACGGGGTAAAAATCTAATTAAATAAATAGTGTCGGTTGACACCGCCATGGGATGTCTTTGGTGCTAGAATGTGTGGGCTGTGCGCTTGCGCTTTGCCACCCCGCTTTTCCCCGCAGCTGTCTTCCCTCTGTTGCCTTGTTATCTCCCCGTGGCCTTGAGCGCCTGGATTCTCTGTCTTGCCTCCTTTGCCAGTCTCCCACCTTCACTGGGTCCGTTAGCTTTTCCCCGTGCTTGCAGGTGTTTGCTCATTGGCCTCTGCTCATCAGGGGGTCTTATACGAATGGGGTATAACTGTTTAGCCCGCGCATCTAATGTTATTCCTAACACAGAAGTTCATGGAGTGTCCTCTACTCTGATCAATAAACTGAACCTACTTAGGTCCTGTATGTTGTTACTGAGTTATTGGAGAGCACAGGAGTTCTATATAGAGAGAGAGAGCACAGGATTTCTATGCAGAAGGTCCAAAATTCAGTTCCTGGCATCTTCAGTGATCTTGGAAAAAGTCTTGCTCTCTCTAAGCTGTTGGTGAGTTGTTCTCAGGGTAGGTGGTAGCACAGCTGAGTCTCCCCGTGTTGTGCTAGGTATGAGGCCTATATTCTTTTCCCTTTTAGAGCGAGAGTTTGCTGTTCGCCTGGAGCAGGGGACTGGAGGTTATGTTTTTTAAATCATTGGGCTGGATCCTGTGAGTGCAAGGACTGCAGGATTTTCTCCACCCTCCAGTCCTTCCTGGAGCTGTTTCCAATCTCGGGAAAGCTTATTCCCGGGGTCCAGGGATTTAAGCGTACTAAATGCTGCATCAGTCGGCTGGCTGTACTGGACAGGGAGAAGGGGGTGAAATTCCTTTTTCCCTTGTTGTTCTGTGAATGGCGCTCCACCCACACAAGAGGTTAAAAAAGGATAATATCATCCCCTTCATCCTCCCCGGTACAGCCACCTGATCTGGTGCTGCTATTAGTATATGCAAGGCCCTCAGCCTTGGGAATAAACTTTCCTGGGATCAGCAATAGGTCTGGACAGGGCTATTTCTGGGCAGGAACGCACAGGAACGGAATTCCGGCTGGCTCCCGAGTTGGCCACACCCAGCAGGAACTCATTAGCATAATAGGCCACACCCAACAGCAGAAACTCATTAGGACTGGCTACATTAGGGGTATGTGGCCTAACATGCAAAGGAGTTCCTGCTACAAAAAAAGGCCCTGGGTTTTGACCACAAACAAGGTCAACAGAATAAGAAGCAAAAGGTGGGCGTGGCTGGATGACCACACTTCTGGTAACATGTGGGTGTGGCCTAATGTGCTAATGAGCTGTGCTGTCAGGGGGGTGGCCCAATATGCTAATGAGTTTCTGCTGTTGGGTGTGGCCTATTATGTTAATGAGTTCCTGCTGGGCTTTTTCTACAAAAAGAGCCCTGGGTCTGGAGTAGAGGGCACAGAAGATTCTGGACAAGTCAGAGCTTTCTGCCAATGGTTTGTGGGATCCAGGGCACAGTTTGGTTTGTGCTTCCCAGGCAAACCCAAAATTGCACCATTTCCTGCTTCGGATAAAAACACCAATCTATAGTGTTCTGTGGAAATCCTTCCATATCTGTCTGCACACTTAGAAGCTGGGGAAGGAGGCAGCACGTGCGCTTGTGGTTCCCGCAAACTCATGCTCATAGTTACCTGTTACGCTTTTGCACCCTGCCAATATGGGTTCTCTTTAAGTCACCAGCATTACTGTCCTCAACAGTTTCCTATGTAACAAGGTGCCAAAGGCCAGGATGCGCCAAAAGCAATATTTTCTAACTGTAAGGAAGCTTTGGTACATGGCACAGACATGTAAGCTTTAAATTAGTGAGACAGGAAGCAAAATATCCCTGTTTTTTCCTGCCAGAATGTGGTATCCTTTAATTGACTGTTTGGAAAAAGCAGAGCCTCTCACTGTAATTCTCCAGTTTTTCTAATGTTTTAAGTCTTTTTTCCCCCCTGAGTTCTTGAGTTATGTTAGAAAGGATATTTTGTATTTTCTTCTTGCCACTTATATAATAAAAGTGTGGCTTGTGTTAGCTGCAAAAGCAAGAAAAGCAAGAAAGGCAGGTCATCCCCAGAAAGTGGTAGGGACTTCTGCGTAGGCGGGCAGTGTCCCAGTTGTACAGAAAAACATGGCATTCTTTTTTTTTTAATGATTTGATTATTTTTTATTTCAGACATTATTAACTGACAGAACATAAAACACAAAAAAAGACACAGACAAAATACATTTGACAAACATATATGTGGTTCCAACCCTTCTTAATTCGCTTTTAACATTAAGTTTTGTATCTATTTCTGTTTAAATTTTTACAATTTTCAATTCTCTATCCAGTTATAAAATCTTGACCAGACATCTCTGAAAATATTCTCATCTCTTCCTTGCAGTAATATAGTTAGATTGTCCATTTCTGCAACCTCCATTATTTTGTAGATTAGTTCTTCTTTGGATGGTGTGTCTTCTTTCTTCCAGAGGTATGCAAAGACAACTCTTGCCACTGTAATTATATGCGAAATCAAATAACATTCTGTTTTCTTATATTGTTCCAGAATTACAGTTAACAAACAAAAGCTCAGGTTTAAAGGGTATATTAATTCCTAACACTTGTTGCAACATTTCATGCACCCCCACCCAGAATTTTTTACTCTTTTCAAATGTCCACCACATGTGATACAGTGTACCAACTTTTACTTTACATTTCCAGCAGGTGTTTGACATCTTATTATAGTATTTAGCCAATCTATCAGGTGTTGTATACCACCTATAAAACATCTTACAGAGGTTTTCTTTTAATGAGACAGCTTTAGTAAATTTTATATTATTTTTCCAAATTCTGGACCATTTATCTAAATCAATATTATAACCAAAGTTTTGAGCCCAGAGTATCATTGGGGCCTTGACTACTTCATCTTGCATCTTAATGTCCGACAGTGCCGTATATAGAGAAAAACATGACATTCTATAATAAACCAAAAGACACCCACTGTCTAAGAATTGAGTATGTTCCAGGAAGCATTGGAGTTTGAATGTCAGTTAAAGCAGGGGTGTCGAACTCATTTGTTATGAGGGCCGGATCTGACATAAATGAGACCTTGATGGGCCAGGCCATGTGTGTCATAAAATGTAATGCCAGGGAGTAGAGATATAAACTTTATAAAGGACACAAATACAAAGGGTTTTTTTTTTACTTAAAATAAAAACATGCTTAAAACATTATCACTCTTGCAGTATTTTGTTTATTTAAGTGTCTGATAACTGAAACCTCTTGCTCTGAATTATTGCATCAAAATGTCTGTGCTGTAGCAGTCTGGGAGAGGGAGGAGCCTCAGCCCAGTGCAGGGAGCAGAAGCTTGCCTAGCTATCTCTCCTGAGTGACTGAGAGAGTCTAGGAAAGCAAGCTATGATGCAACAGCAGCAGCAGAACTGGATGAAGAAGCAGGAGACAGACAGTCCCTTGAGGGCTTGATAGAAGCCCTCCGGGGGCCTGATTTGGCCCCCAGGCCACATGTTTGACACCCCTGAGTTAAAGATAGAAATGTAAACTTTCTGGAAATTTTGAAGCCATGGTAGGAAAAGTCTCTCTTCGTTTTCGGTGTTTTTTTTGTAGGAAGAGATTAAGATAACATGCAGTACTTAAGATAACGTGAATACTTGTTCTCTGATCAAGCCTAAACTTATTTTATTGCTTTAAAACATACAATATGCATTATTACCTAATGGGTTAAGCATATAATGGTACTATCTGACATATTTTTAAAAATTACAAGTATAAATGCTGTTATCCTCTGCAACCAATAGTCAAAGGAGACCGCTACAAAGTGTTGTAGGCTCTGCTATCTTAGCATATGTATCTTCAGCTTTTGCTACTTCGTCAAACCTGCCCCTATATATCAGTCTGTATTTCCTAAAGAAATAGTAACTTGAACAAATTC
This sequence comes from Gekko japonicus, assembly GCF_001447785.1. NCBI lineage: Eukaryota > Metazoa > Chordata > Lepidosauria > Squamata > Gekkonidae > Gekko > Gekko japonicus. The sequence goes on along the minus strand of NW_015166492.1, from coordinate 55,631 downwards.
TTAATAAGGCTAAGCAGCACATTTGTAAGATAAATGTTATAACACCAGAAACACTGAAATATTCAATAGTGTAATATCACACAAATTATCTTAACAAATCTTGCAGTAAAACCAGTAGTACAGTCAGTATAAAAACCTATACAAATTTGCAAAGAGAATCAGCGAAAGAAACATTCCACCAAAAGTCTGGAGGGAACAAGGAGTAGCTTTCGCCTGGTCCTTATCACTCTACAGGTGTGCCGAGCAAACAAGTGTGGGATAGAATTCCCAAGCTGAGGAGCCACTGTCAAAAAGGCCCTGTTTTCTGGTGGCGACCCACCTTGCCTCTAAAGATGCATCACACAAAGTGGGGCTGCTGCCAGCTATCCTAGCTCTTATTCAAGCCAGCTAACTCAAAATGTTTCTCATTTTAGAAAGTAGATTGTGTGACCTATTGGTTGTACTTTTTTTTTTTTAAATTAACCACACCTGATTTTAAAAAGTCCTCAAAGTGGTAAAATTTAGGGCAAAATATCAGAGAGAGCATACAAAATGTATTTATTTCCTTGTCTAGGCTATGCTGCACTATCGTTCAGACCTACTGCAGGTCATGGACACCATGACTTTTGCCGGCCTCTTCTTGTCGGGTTTTTCAGAACAGAAGCAAACCGTGGAGGTCGAATTGTTTTCAGACTACAAGGAGGACTCGGTGAGGTTCTGGCCCCTGGCTCTTGGAGGTCTGTAGCTCCCCAGATACAAATTCTTGCATAGTCCTTCCCAAGGCTGATCTCTTCTTCCCACCCCAAGGGTTGCAAAGTTTGCCTCTGCCTATTGGATGTTGAGTTGAGAACAGCTAATGCCCCTGTGACCTCTAGAGAGCTTCCAGTATACTGATCTAACTAGTTCATGCTGGATACTGAACATTCTTTATGGGTCTTGGCCTTCTGAAAGAGGTAGCCAGCTTACCCTCTGTGGGTGTGACATTTTTAGTCACGATATTTCTGTACTGCTTTTTCTTATTGCTCAGAGCAGCTGATGTAAGGGAGTAAAGGGATGCATGTTGGGAGACAGAACAACTCGATTTGAGTCCAGTAGCACCTCCAGTAGCCAGCTTGGTGTAGTGGGTAGGAGCATGGACTCTAATCTGGGATAACTGGGTTTGATTCCCCACTCCTCCACATGCAGCTGCTGGCCAGTTACAAGTTCTCTCAGAGCTGTTCTCTCAAGGGCAGTCTTCAAAAGAGCTCCCTCAGCCCCACCTTCCTCGCAGGGTGTCTGTTGTGGAGAGGGGAAGTGAAAGGAGATTGTAAGCCGCTCTGAAACGCCTTCGGGTAGTGAAGGGCGGGGTATAAATCCAGTCTCTTCTTAGAAACCAATAATATTTTCAGAGTCTAAGCTTTCAAGAGTCAGAGCTCCCTGTGTCAGATCTTTGGCTCTCCAAAGCTCATACCCCCAAAATCACGTTAGTCTCTAAGGTGCTACTGGACTCAAATCCAGTTCTACTGCAGATGAACATGGCTACCTTAGAATCATAGAGTTGGAAGAGACCTCCAGGCTCACCTAGTCCAACCCCCTGCACAATGCAGGACTACCTTCCCCCCAATGACCCCTGCTCTGCCCAGAAGATGGCAAAAACCCTCCAGGATCCCTGGCCAGACTGGCCTGGAGAAAATAGCTTCCTGACCCCAAAGTGACCATCGGCATCTCCCTGGGTGTGTCAGAAAGGGCCCTGAGAACTAAGCACTGATGCCCTTCTCCCTGCCCTCCCTTCTCGTGATCTGCCTTCTGAAACTGTCTTCGGGGGGGAGGGTTTTTTGACTTCATAGAGTATTTCTCGAGGCTTTTTCTCAAGGCTCTCAGTAAAGGTCTTGGCAGAGCTGGTCCATCTCTAGATGAGCGGTTTCCCCAAACTTAATTAGCCATACTGAATTGTAGCAAAATTCATCAGGAGGTGAATGATCCCATGGATATTTAAAAAACCCACTCTGGTTCTGCACCAAGTCTCAGGGTTGGATAAAGCTCAAGGGCAGGCTGGAGAGATGAGACCTAATTAGAAGGGGGGAAACCCTTTCAGGATATATCATGAGCAGATCTGTTATGTGGGGGGCCCCCCTCTGTTTGTTGCCTCAGATAGGGGCATCTCCTTGAGCACTTT
>NW_015166492.1:10794-52927 GCF_001447785.1 Gekko japonicus | reverse complement strand
AGCGAGAATGTGCCCCGCGAGAGGGATGGCTTGCTGGCGGATTAAACGGGCGCGATCATACTGCAACATTTGGCAAGCGTGGCGCTCCCGTCTCCAACCCGTAGCTTCGGCCCGAAGAAGCGAAGTTAAAAGATACTAGGAACCATGCAGTATCTTCCGGAAAACGCGTGGCGAAGGTGGCCGTCTGATCGGGGACGCGCTGGTAGCCCGTCGCAGGCCGGCACCCGTCCACATCCCACGCATGCGTTCCCTCGGGGGAACATCAGATCCCTCAGGGGAACGTCAGATGGCGCCTACCGCGCTTCATTTTGCTCTAGCTCTAAAAGCCTCATTTCCTCTGCGGATTATCCCGCTCGTGTGACCGGGACCTTATTCTCTATGAGTCTATCTAATCCCTTTTTAAAGCCATTTATTCTTGTGGTCATCACTACATCCTCTGGCAGAGAATTCCACATTTTAATTAAGCACTCTCTGTGTTGGGTAGTATTTCCTTTTGTCTGTCCTGAACCTACTGCTCATTCGCTTCATTGGATGGCCTCGAGTTCTAGTACTTGGAGAGAGAGGGAAAAAGTTCTTTGTCAACTCTCTTCACCCCATGCATAGTTTTATAAATCTCTGTTGTGTTCCCCTTATTCATCTCTTCTTTCTAAACTTTCTTGTTGGGGAAACTCTGTGCCTAGGCAATCCGAATTCCACACAGAGTTGAATTCTACACCCAATATAAGTTAGGCTGCCCAGGCGAGCCCGATCTCATGAGATCTTGGAAGCTAAGCGGGGCCTACCCTAGCAAGTACTTGGAAGGGAGACCTCCGAGGAACACCAGGGCTGGGAGGCAGAGACAAGCAATAATAAGCTACCTCTCTGAAATAGCTGGGCCCCACTAGGGATCGCCAGAAGTCAGCCATGACTTCCAGACACACACGTACACACACACAATCCAGGGGAAAAACCCAGTATAAGTCAGGCCAACTGAGCAGATGGGCATAATATCAGGTATAATTCTGTAATTTTTTTTAGCTTGAGAAGTTATGTGTTAGTTTGTGCAGGCCGTAGTCAAGAACCAGGAGTTGTGCAGGTCACTGAAATCCTGCCTTCCCACATTCTCGCTTCTGAGATCTTTGGTAGACATTGCTTGTATACTCTAAAAATTGCTTCCTGGACCCAATTTTTCTCCAGGCCAGTTTGGCTGGGGATCCTGGAAGATTTTTTTGTCATTTTCTGGGCATGGAACCAGGGTCACTGGGAGTGGTGGGGAGGTATGTGTGAATTTCCTGCATTGTGTAGGGGGTTGGACTAGATGACCCTTAGAAGTCCCTCCCAACTCTATGGTTCTGTGATTCTGTAAGCCACCTTGGGCACCAAAACTGATTTAGATTTGGATGAAACTCTGGAATGACCCTGAAGAGGACTGGGATTGTGGCAAGTTAACTCTTCCTTTCTGTAACACGGCTGGAGGGTTTTAGAGAAGGCGGAGAGAGACAAACCTGGAATGACCCAAGGTATACAGTAGAAGAGGTGGGGGTCATGGAGTGTTCAGAAACATTTCCTGGACCTGCAGAGTAAGAAGAAAAAGTTTCTATGAGACCTGAGGATATCAGGTTGGAGTCTATAGGTCAGGGTCCCCAATGCAGTGCCCAAGGGCATCAGGGTGACACTTTTTCTATCGCCCACCAAGTGTTTTTAAGAAGTGGGTGAGGCTGGGTGGGGCTTTTGCCTAGCAGGGCTTCTGATTGGCTGTTGGAGACCTCACTTGGCTGTGCATAGTTTGTAGTTGGCTCTGGCTCTTTTGGCAGCCATTTTGGAGTTGTGCCCACCATCCTGTGTCAGAATGCTAAAGGTGCCCACAAGCTTTAAATGGTTGGGCACTTCTGCCATAGATCCCTTCTGGTAATGGGAGTGCTTTGTCTGTCTGTCTGTCTGTCTCTCTCTCTCTCTCTCTCACTCTCTCTCAGAGCCAGGAGCCTTCCCCCTGACTCCAGATAGCTCAGTATTCTAAAAGCACAACATGAAAGACTGGACCACTGCAGAACTGTAACTTCTCTTCCTTTCTGGTCTCTCCCTCACAGGTACCTGCTCTACAACTTCCCAGTCACCTCCGCCATCTTGGGTGTGACCAGCAACTTTGTTTTCCTCAGCGTCCTTGTCCTTTTCAGCTATCTGCAGTGGATCTGGGGCAGTGTGTGGCCCCGAGACTCACTTTCTGTTCAGGTGGGAGACAAGACTTTGGCGGGGGGTGTGGGAGGAGGATGGTGGGGACCGTTGCGTATGAAAATCCCCTATGGTCAGGGTGCCTGACCTGAGGGAGATCTTTGAGTTGTTTCTCAGCACTTCCTCTTTATTGAAACTTCTGTGCCACATGGAACTCGTGAATTCTCAGTTTCTGTCCTGTGTTGAATTTTATTGTCTTAGGGAAGAAAAAGCAAGCTTCTAGTTGTGTTTCTTAAACAAATAATAGCCCAGGACTATGCCACCTATAACAGCCTAAAAAGAAGCCGTAAAGAAACTTAAACTTGAATTTTATTGTCTTAGGGAAGAAAAAGCAAGCTTCTAGTTGTGTTTCTTAAACAAATAATAGCCCAGGACTATGCCACCTATAACAGCCTAAAAAGAAGCCATAAAGAAACTTAAAGAAATAACAATACAACAGCATGGAACAGCAACATGTCAGTGTAAAAAGATTTAAAATCCCCAGAGTAAGAGCAAGTACAAACCTCGGTCAAAATGGAAAGAGGAAAAATAGCCTCCACTGAGTCCCCATCACCACTTAACCATGTGCCTGGCGGGTGGTGGAAGGAGTCTTTTCCCGGTACCTAGTACAATGTAACCTTGTTACCAGGCAAACCGCTGCAAAGAGGAAGTCCTGGAGCCAAGGTGCCACCATCAAAGAGACCCTGCCTCTAGCGGGACTCACAAAGAAACGCAATGAAGAGGTTAAACAGTATCAGATGAAACAAGAGGATGTGTTAATAGTAGGGTTGCCAGCCCCTGGGTGGCATCTGGAGATCTCCCTCTATTTACACTTGGTCTCCAGGTGACCAAGATCAGTTCCCCTGGAGAAAAGAGCAGCTTTGGAGGTTGGGCCCTGTGGCATCATACCCTGCTAAGGTCCCTCCCCCAAACCCCGCCCTCCCCAGGCTCCATCTCCCAAATCTTCAGGTATTTCTCATCCCAGAGCTGGCAACCCTATTTAATAACTAGTATAGACCTGGGAGAATAAAAACACCTGGTGCTTAAAAGCTTGTAAACCCAGTGCCAGGTGAGATTTCTGCAGGCAGGGAGTTCAGGGCACCCCCACCGAGAAGGCCCTGTCGCTGGTGTTCTTGACCATCTAGGCTGTGAAAGTGGTGGAACGCAGAGTGGGGCCTCTAAATCTCTGTCGCCTGGAGATCAGTTGTAATTCTGGGAGGTCTCCAGGCACCACCTAGAGCAGTGGTGGCGAACCTATGGCACGGGTGCCAGAGGTGGCACTCAGAGCCCTCTCTGTGGGCACCCGTGTCATCGCCCCAGCCAGGCCCAGACCATCATTAAAGTGTCGAATTTTCTGCCAAATAATTTGGCATTTGGGATTGCTTTCTTTACTTTCTTTGGATCATCGTAAATTAATGTATGGGTTGTTTTTTCTAAAGTAAAACCTCAGTATTCAGGTTAAATTGCCGTGTTGGCACTTTGCAATAAATAAGTGGGTTTTGGGTGGCAGTTTGGGCACTTGGTCTCTGAAAGGTTCGCTATCATTGACCTAGAGGTTAACAATAAATCTAAGGGACCACAGTGAACAAAGGAGTCCAATAGAACAAACACCGTATAATACTTCAGTACAGATTCAGATTATTGAAACCAGCCCATAACAAACTGTAAAGACAACACACCACAACAGTTAAGTATAATGCTATCTCAGTACAATATGTACTTATTTCACAAGTGTGGTAAAAGTCCCCAGTTGGTACAGAAAGGTCTGAAGATCCTTTGTAACAACAGTTCAAGAAGAGTCCAAGCGGTCAGCGCCCTATTCCGGAGTGGCAGGCACTTCCTAAGTCTTCATCAGGACCGAAAAAAATCATCAATGGAATGGAAGCCTTAAACAGTTCAGCCTGACAGTCCACAGTCACTTATTCAGGAATGCAGCCACTGGTTTGAAATTGACTAGACAGTGCTGTTGGTCTTTACAGTCTGTCATGTACTGGTTTCAATAATTTGAATTTGTATTGAACTATTGCACGGTGTTTGTTCTATTGGACCGCCTAGAGACTGGCAATCCTAGCATGTTGGCACCAGCACAGGTCTGGGCAGTGATGGTAGGCACCCACCATGCCTCTTGCTGCTGCTTCCCATGACCTGCCTTCAGCTGATCTGCTGCATCAGGCGACCCACTTGAGCGATTAACCAGCCGTTTCACAGTGGCCATTGCCAGCCTTGGTGGGCTAAAGGTGCCGCTTGCCATAGAAAAGACCTGGTGCTCCATCTGTAGGCACAGCTGTAATATCACCTCCCCATGCTTGGATGGCTGCTCCTCTCTCAGGAGAGCTTAGCCCCACCCAAGACAGGCTGACTCATCAATCCCTGATTTGATGTTCCATTGACCAGAAATTCCTTATCTGGATCGGGGTGTTGCCCTTTAGTCATCTCCAGGCAAGTGTTCAAAACCTTCACGGTCTTGCTTAACGCTGCTGGGGGAGAAAAAAGGAAGAGAGCGTCAGTTTTCACAACTGAGGCCGAAAGTCTGAGATGGTCTGTGCTGAAAAACCCAAAGAGGGCAGTGAGCAGAAGAAGGCCTACTGTACCCTATGGTCTCTCTGCCGCATTTCTTATCCCATCCTTCCTTCGAAGAGCACAGGAGTAGCATTCATGCCCTGACCTTGATAGCCCAAGCAAGTCCGATCTTGTCAGATCTCGGAAGCCGAGCAGGGTCGACCCTGGCAAGTACTCGAATGGGTGACCTCCTTGAAATACCAGAGGCGGGAGGACAGGGGCAGGCTTTACTCAGCCACCTCTCTGAATATCCTCCAGGCGCCCAGTAGGGGTCAGTCAACGAAGGTCGCCATGACTTCCAGGTACACATGCACACACATATGCACATGTAAAAAAGAAAAGTGTAGCATTCATGGCCCATTTTATCCTTGCAGCAAGGTAAGTTCGGTTGACAGAGTGACTGGCCCAAGTGAGGTTCATGGTGGAGTGGGAATTTGGCCTCGAGTCTCCCCAGGCCTAGTCTGGCACTGTAACCCTTTACAGCACTGTGCCGCTAGTGCTGAGCTACTGCAATGTCACTCTGTCCCTCTTTCTCTCTCCTTTAATTAAAAATACAAGTCCTGCAGCCCCTCCAAATGCTTGTCAGGATATGCTTAACACCAATGTGAACCAGACCATTACCCCTGAAATAAATGATGCACATTGAATATAATTTGCTTAATTGAAACCTAAGCGTCTAGTTTCAGTGGGGACGGCAAGGTGCGTGGTGGCAGGTGGAATTCAGACCAGGCTGTTCACTGCCCATCTTCTGTGCCCTCCTGTAGGTATCTGGAGACGAAGGATCTGGAGGGCAGCGAGAAGACATACGCAGGCGGGTTGTGATCCCCAAAGCAGGTAACGTGGATAGGGGAGCGGAGTCAAGAGGGTGGGGTCGTCTGTAGGGAGGGAGAGTGGATCAAGTACATTTTTGGAGGGTGCCTGTGTGCAAAGCCGGTGATAATCCCACTTTATGTAGTGCTCCCATGTTCTCTGTTTACCCATGGGGGGTGAGTACATGTCAGTACATTCCATCTATGGTGCAGTTCAGAAATTGCTCTAAACCCAGGGTCCCCAGCGTTTTCGAGCCTGTAGGGACCTTTGGAATTATGACAAAGTATGGTGGGTGGAGCCACAAAATGGCCGCCACAGCTTACCTTCAGTCACACAGTGAGGGTCCTTGTGCTGTTTGGTGTAGTGGTTAGGAGCGCAAACTCTGATCTGGGAGAACCGCATTTGATTCCCCACTCCTCCACATGCAGCTGCTGGTGTGACTGTGGGTCAGTCATAAGTTCTTTCAGAGCTGTTCTCTCAAGGGCAGCTCTCCAGAGAGCTCTCTCAGTCCCACCTCCCTCACAGGGTGTCTTGTTCTGGGGAAGGGAAAGGGATTGTAAGCCGCTCTGAGACTCCTTCTGGTAGTGAAGGGCAGGGTATAAATCCAGTCTCTTCTCTCTGTATGAGCAGCTGATGTTTTTTGAAAAATTTGCACAGCTAATCAGAAACCTTGTGGGCAAAGCCTAGCCTTGCCCACTTTCTAAACACACTTGGCAAGCCCCAAGAAATGTGTCAGCAAGCACTGTGGCACCCACAGGTACCATGTCGGGGACCCCTACAAATCAGTATTCAAGTAATCTAAACTATAACTTGGCCTGATTGGCCGTGGCAAGCCAGAACTGGAAACCACTATTGAGAGTGGGCTCACTAACCATCGTTGGTGCTAAGAGTGGTTTGCTGTGATTCCTGACTTGACAAACCAGAGTTAGGTCTGCTATTCTGCCTCCAGCAGCCACTTGCACCCAGAGGCCAGGGCCTTCTGAGCATATGGAGACCCGAAACAGACTAGCAGCTCTTAAACCATGGTTTGCCGCTTGATTTCAGCTTCCACCTCACACCATGGTTAAGAGCATAAGATGAGCCTTGCTGGAGCAGATCAGAGGTCTATCTAGTCCAGCATCCCGGTGCTACAACAAGGGCTAACCAAATTGTTTAGGCATTTACATCCTGCTGGTGGTTCAAAGTGGCTTACAAAAAAAAAATCAGACAAAAAAAATATGCTTAGCTTGACTCCAACATTGGTTTTGGACCCATCTCCCTTGGGGCTGCGGGTTATAAGCCCTTTTGCTTTTGCCATGTGGTCCATGCCAAAGGGTCATGTCTCTTGGAAGCCCCCAAGCAGGGAATGGAGACAGCTCTTCCCCTGAACAGGCATGGAATGGAGAGACTGAATGGCCCTGGAGCAAGGCAGGCTGAGTGGCCCCTGCAGCGCTCAGCAAAGCTGCTGGGACTCGGGTCCACTTGCTCCTGGCTGCCCAGGAGTCCTCAGGGTGGAGTCACACGGGAAACATTCCATGTGAGTTAAATAGCCAGCCTGCCTCTGCCCCTGAACAAGCCTTCTGTTACATTTTTATCTCGCCAAGGAACTCAGGTCAGCTTGCCCAGATGAGGATCTGAACCCAGGACTCCACGATCTTAGTTCAGCGCTCTTAACTACTACACCACTCTGGTTCTTATTATGGAGGCTTCCCAGAGCCAGCGTGGCTAATAGCCATGATTAGTCCTTTCCTGCTCAATTTAAGCTGAAGGCCACAAGTGTGTCTTGGGGCTCCGGATTCTATCAGGTGATCATGTATTGTGCAAAGAAGGGCATGGTTTTGCAGTGTGAACTAAGCTGACGTTAAGAAGCTGGAACATGAGACAAATGGTGCATATGCCAGTTTACCTCGTCATCAGCCACTCTCTCTCTCTCTCACACCCCTCCCACTGGTTCTGCAGGCCTTGAGGAGGCAGAGGACGTTCCCTCGGCACAGCCTGAAGACGTAGGGGCTGCTGAAGGCACAGAGCTGTCTGGAGCAGGTATGAGCCTTTATTTCGGTGGAACTTCAGTGGATCTCGGACCTCTTAGGGACACAAGTCAGCAGTGGGCTTGAACTGGAAGTCCGTCTTATTCAGCGTCCTTTTTCCCAAGGGCCTGTCCAGGTGCCCCAAAGAAGCTTGGCTGTGCATGAGAGAGAATACCGTTCAAGGCTGTGTGGTTTTTAAAATCCACGGGGTTAGGTTTGGGAAGGATTTAAGAGCCGGTGGTTGTCAGGAGTGAGAGTTTGCCCTGGAGCAGTCTGGCCATCTGGGTGGGCACCTCTGCCAAGGGCCTTGGCACCTCTGGGGGGGGGGGATGGATTCCACCATGAAATAGTTTCCAAACTTGGGGCGTAACTCGATGCAATGGCGGACAGCCCCAGTTGCATAATAAAGGGATGGAGATCTACTTTTTGCGCACAGGAGCATGCCGCTGTGGGGAGCGACAGCTGCTTCGCCCTCCTTACATATGGCTGCGCCATCAAGCCGCAGGATACTTCCGATACCCCCAGCCAGATGGTGCCCTTAATGATCTGGAAACACCTGGTGCTGTGCTGGTGCCGGAGTGGGAGGGGGAGTGGTCCTGTTCCATCCCTTAGAATGGAGGCCGCTAGAAGCCCCAGGGTGGGCGAGGGAAACAACAACTCTTTTTTTCAAGCTTCAGAAGTCACAGTTGTTTATGCATTCCTTGTAAGAGAATATTCTGATGTTCCGTACTGCACTGCTAATACTTTTGTTCTGCCCTTCCTTCAAGGAATTCAGGCAGTGAAATAGTTCTCCCCTGTTCCCATGTTACATCTATCAAGTAGGTTTCATTGAGGGAGTGATTGGCCTATGTGAGCTTCATGGCACTAAAACAGAAGGTTAAAATTCTGCGTCACCTGCATCATTTATTCGGAGTCGAGGGTTTTCCTGGTGCAGAACTGGTATCACTCCTGTTACTTTTGCATAATTCTACAATTCTGTTGCTCTTTGGCTTAATTCATTCTGGTATGGTTAGCCAATGAGGGAGGAGCCAGGCCACTGAATCCCCACCAAGTACTGGGCCACATTCACCTCTCTGGCTTCCATGATTGCAGGAGACACTTACAGTCTCTGAGAATCATTTTCTCAACCACAAGGCCTCAAAACTTCCTTGGAAGGGGGAGAGACTATGAGTTGAATTTTGCATGTGCTGCTGCCTTTTTACTTCTGCTGAATCTCCAAATACATTCTTGGGGGTTTTGAGAGCCAGTTTGGTGTAGTGGTCAGGAGCACGGACTCTAATCTCGGAGAACCAGGTTTGATTCCCCACGCCTTCACGTGCAGCTGCTGGTGTGACCCTGGGTCAATCATAAGTTCTTTCAGAGCTGTTCTCTCAGGAGCAGGTCTCGAAAGAGCTCTCTCAGCCCCACCTACCTCACTGGGTGTCTGTTGTGGGGAGGGGAAGGGAAAGGAGATTGTAAATTGCTTTGAGACTCCTTCGGGTAGTGAAGGGCGGGGTATAAATCCAGTCTCTTCTTTTTTTAAGTGGAACAGTTAAAACTGTCAATGGAACTTTATGCACGTGGCCCACACAGAGGTGGGCTCCTTGTCCTGACCCCTCCTTCTGACTCTTGATTACTCTTGATTTTACACAGTCGCTATGATGCAGGCCAAGAAGTGCAAACCTGGAGAACCTGATTCTGGATCAGAAGCCAGCTTAGGTAAAGGTGGGGTTGGGTAATGGTGGCTGCACCTCTGTGACCTCTGTGTAAAAGCCCCCCACCCTGTCATAGATCCATACCTATAGAGAGAGAACACAATGCCTTCCAGAGCTGTAGTCAACTTTTCCTTGCTAGGTGGGGCAGCAACATTCCTTATAGGTTATCAAAGAAATGGAATAATCAGTTGTTTTCTCATAATTCGTATTTATTTTTTGAAGCTTTTGCCGCCTTATAATGGACGTCTTTAAGTATCTGAAGGGCTGTCACTTAGAGGAGGGCAGGGAGCTGTTCCTGTTGGCAGCAGAGGACAGGACTTGCAAGAATGGGTTTAAATTACAGGTGGAAAGATACCAGCTGGATATTAGTTTTTTTTACAGTAAGAGTAGTTCAGCAGTGGAATCAGCTGCCTAGGGAGGTGGTGAGCTCCTCCACACTGGCAGTCTTGAAGCAGCGGCTGGACAAATGCTTGTCAGGAGTGCTTTAGGCTGTTCCTGCATTGAGTAGGGGGTTAGACTAGATGGCCTCTGTGGATATCCCAATTCTGTGAGTCTTCCTTAAGCTGCCCCTTGGCTCCCTTAGGCACTCTGCAGATCATTTAATTATTTTATTTTATGCCCCATCTTCCTTCCCAGTGGGGACCCAGGGTTGTTTGCATTGCTCTCCTCTGTATTATCCTCACAACAACCCTGTGAGGTAGCCTAGTTTGACACTAACCATTCCAATACACTGCCTCCTAAGCAAAAGTATGATGGTGATCTTAAAAAATTTGCCTTGAGCCAGGGGGAATTGTGGCTTGGCAGAAGTGGATGGGGATGGTTTTTGGAGTGCTATCACCGCCAGCCCCCGCTCCTGTTTTTTTTTTAACCAGATGCTTTTCCGTTCTAAATATCTCCCAATTTTTAGTTGGATCCTGTCATGTCACAAACATCCAATGATCCAGGTGTGTGGTATTGCAGATATTTGGAGTACTTGATAACCCCCCCCCCCCCCCCCCGGTTCTATGCTCCTAATGGCTTGACTGCTATCTAAGCATCTCTGGTCCTTTTGTTTCTGGAGCGAGAACTATGGAAGGTATTCCTCATTGCAACGAGTCATGTCATCATCTTCAGAAGAAGATCTGTTCTTTACTAACTGTAGTGACTGGACGTCACCAGATGAATGATTGAGGAGGGACTGGCTCAGTGGTAGAGCCTCTGCTTTGCACGCACAAGGTCCCAGGTGCAATCCCTGGCATCTCCAGTTAAAAGGACCAGGCAGTAGGTGACATGAAAGTCCCCTGCCTGAGACCCTGGAGAGATGCTGCCGGAGTCTTGAGTAGACAGTACTGACATTGGTGGACCAATGGGTCTGCTTCAGCATAAGGTAGCTTTCTGGGTATTTATGTGTCCGTGTGGTTTGCTTTGCATTATCTCATGAAAGTTTTTTTAAAAGGCCCAAGCCTTGATACTAAACATGAAAGAGGGTTAAGCTATTAATACCAATTAATTTTAATTACACCTTTTCATCCTCCTCCTGTGTATAATCACTAAAGTCTAGTGAACACCTAGCAAAAATACAGGGTAAGATTGCAAAAGGCACATATAGATTTACCTGATGGTATCTCCAAAAGAGAGGTCATATCATACAAAACCATCTTCCCAACAGAATGTGAAACTTAATCCAGCAAGATTTACTGGCTCGGTGCTCTGTAGATCAAATGATTCAGAATAATTTCGGTAAATTCCCAGGCAATGGTTAATTTATAGATTTTTTTGTCTATAACCTTAGAACGCACATGATGTAGACACACTGTGTTTGTCATGGCTTGAGGGTGATAAACTTATTATTAAAAAAACTGTACCCTGCCTTTCCACTTTAAAAGAGCAAGGGGGGGGGAATTCCCAGAGTAGCTTTCAAACTTAAAATTAAAATTTTAAGGAATCGTTTGAAAACGACAAAGCAAAATTAGCAATGCCAGTTCCTGCAGCAATCCAGAGGTTATAAAGCTTCAAAAGGTGATGATTATTTAAATGCACAGGCCTCTCCTGTAATGATGGCACCCCGGCAGATCTCCCTGCAGAAGGAGTTCAAAACATAAGAACAAGAGAAGCCAATCTTGGATCAGGCCAATGGCCCATATAGTCCAACACTCTGTCACACAGTGGCCAAAAATACCAGGTGCCATCAGGAGGTCCAGCAGTGGGGCAGGACACTAGAAGCCCTCCCACTGTTGCCCCCCCCCCCAAGCACCAAGAAGACAGGGCATCACTTGCCCCAGACCCAAGAGTTCCATCTATGCCTTGTGGCTAATAGCCACTGATGGACTTCTCCTCCATATGTTTATCTAATTCCCTCTTGAAGCAGTCCATGCTTGTAGCCGCCACCACCTCCTGTGGCAGTGAATTCCATGTGTTAATCACTCTTTGGGTGAAGAAGTACTTCCTTTTGTCTGTTCTAACCCGACTGCTCAGCAATTCCATTGAGTGCCCACGAGTTCTTGTATTGTGAGAAAGGGAGAAAAGTTCTTCTTTCTCTACCTGCTCCCATGCAGGTAGGTTGTGGAATGTTTTAAACATAGTCCAGGCCATTGTCATCTGCAGCAAGTACAGACCTGGGATGTGACTCCACAGGAGCAGTGCTCTTTCTGCACTGGTTACTTTAACCTGCATGGTTATTTGATAAAAGGCACCAGAAGGATCATTTTAGTTCTTAGTCCTTCAAGACTCCCTCATCCCAGCTTCTTGCCAGGTTCAGTTCAAGCCAGATGCCAAGTTTAATGTATAAAGTCCCTAAGCAAATACTTCCCCATCCATGCCAGCCATTTCAGTCTCAAACTGCTGTCCTTGATTTAGTTCACAGTTTCAGTTACTCTACTGCCCTCTCACTGCATTCCTGAGTTTTCCCCTTTGTCTGAAAACAGATGAGACCATTTGACTTGGGGAGATTTTTTTAAACATAAATGAAATTGCAGTGTCACATCGACCACACCAGACAAAATGCTCTTGAGGCTTCTTTGCGGTACTATTCTTTTAAATGTCCCTTTACTCTGTTGCTAGCTTATCTCCTATCATGTTGTCCTGAATCAACTGTTGGGGGGGGGGATTTTGTACTGCTTTTCACTTTGCTGCCAAAACAACTGTTCTGATTCCTTTATAGCATTCTTGTGGAATTACAATAGTAAACAAAATTAAATACAGTAGTGTTGTAAGGTGAAAAGTAATACGTAGGTCTTCCCCTCTCCTTAAAAAAGGACTGATAAGGGGAGGGCTCTTCTCAACCTGCCGTCTGTTGCATAGAAGAAGAATCTGTGTATGCGTGTAAATGGCCATCACGTCACTTCCGACTCATGGGGACCCTGTGAATCACTGACCTCCAAAATGCCCTGTCATTAACAGCCTGGCTCCGCTCTTGCAAGCGGAGGGCCCTTGTAGCTTCCTTGACTGAGTCCCTCCATCCCATGCTGGGTCTTCCTCTCTTCCTGTTGCCTTCAACTTTCCCTGGCATTGCTGTCTCTTCCAGTGACTCTCGTCTTCTCAGAATGTGACCAAAGTACCATAGCCTCCGTTTGGTCATTTTAACTTCTAGGGGAGAGTTCAGGCTTGGTTTGGTCTCGAAATTGCTTATTTGTCTTTGTGGCAGTCCTCGAGAAGAAGAATCTGTTTCAAAAGGTACTGTACAGAACACGTTTCTCCTTGTTTTTCTGTAGAGACAGATTTTGAGTCTGTGGACAATTCGTCGCTGCTCACAGAGGCCAACTTCCCAGCTGCTTCCCAGGAGAGGGATCCCTCAAGCCTGCTGCCGTCAGAAGGAAGGGCCCCTTCGCCGGGGGCAGAAATCCGCCAGAGAACTGTTTGCTCCAGTTCCTGAGAGGTCCTGGTTGCTCAACCTCCCTCCCCTTGGTATTTGCACTTCTAATAGCATACGCCCTGCACAGGCCTTGCTTGCCCCAGGGAAGCTGCGGCTCCCAGCTTGTGTTTACATTCCAGCCGTTTTTTTCCCTTAATGCCCGGAGACACTGTAACTTAATAAAATTTATCTGCTAACGGTTAAGGTGAACCGGTGTGTACTGAGTGGGTGGGTCAGGGGAAGGTAGGGGAGGGGCTGTAGGTTGGAGGAAGAGCCTCTGCTTTGCATGCAGAAGGTCCTGGGTTCAATCCCCAGCATCCCCTGTTAAAAGGACCAGGCAGTAGGTGATGTGAAAGACCTCCACCTGAGACCCTGGAGAGCAGTTGCCAGCCAGTCTGAGTAAGCAGGGGTATCAAACATAAGGCCCCGGGGGCCAGAACCGGCCCGTTCAGGGCTCTTACCCGGCCCGCAAGCAACTGGTACATATGGAAATGTAATGTACTCCCCCTTTTGTGGTATCCATTGGAAAAAAATCTAGTCTTCCATGTGATTACATACATTTATTGGGGCTTTTGTGGGTTCCCCAGTAAATCAACTGCTTTTGTTTGTATTTTGAAGAAGAGAAGAAGAGATTGGATTTATACCTCGCCCTTCACTTGGAGTCTCAGAGCAGCTTACAGACTCCTTTCCCTTCCCCTCCCCACAACAGACACCCTGTGAGGTAGGTGGGGCTGAGAGAGCTCTTTCAAGAACTGCCCTTTCAAGGACAGCTCTTGTCAGAACTATGGCTTGCCCAAGGTCATCCAGCAGCTGCAAGTGGAGGAGTGGGGAATCAAACCTGGTTCTCCCAGATTAGAGTCCGCACACTTAACCACAACACCGAACTGAGTTAAAAACAATATTGTTAGAAGAAGAAGAGTTTGGATTTATACCCCGCCCTTCACTACCCAAAGGTGTCTCAGAGCGGCTTACAAACTCCTTTCACTTCCCCTCCCTACAACAGACACCCTGTGAGGTAGGTGGGGCTGAGAGAGCTCTTTCAAGAACTGCCCTTTCAAGGACAGCTCTTGTCAGAACTATGGCTTGCCCAAGGTCATCCAGCCAGGTGCAAGTGGAGGAGTGGGGAATCAAACCCGGTTCTCCCAGATTAGAGTCCGCACACTCAACCACTACACCAAACTGGGTTTGCTTGTGTCCTTTATAAAGTTTATGTCTCTGGTACCTGGCATTGCATTTTATGGCACACATGGCCCAGCCCAATACATTTATGTCAGATCCGTAACAAATGTTTGACACCTCTGGAGTAGAGAATACTGACCTCAATGGACCAGTGGTCTGATTCGGTAGAAGGTAGCTTCATGCGTATGCAAGGTGTGCTTGCTGCAGATGAAAATTGCACGGACTGTGTTTAAAAAAGTTCTGCAACCTACCTGCCTTAGGGACATTATCTATTTCCTCATTTAACACAAAACTACTTTGAGAATATACAAAATATTGCCCGCACATTATGTGGTTTATGAGTCATGAAGACTAGAAACTTCCATTTTAAAACATGAAAGCAGAGGTTTTTTTAAGATGGTGATATGAAGCTACCTTATATCAAGTTGGCTACTGGCCTGTCTGGCGCAGTGTTGTCTCCTCTGATTGGCCAGTGGTTCTCTGGCATCTCAAGCAGAGGCGTATCCTCCCTCCCCAACAGCTGCTAACAGATCCTGTAACTGGTGATACTGGAAACTGAGCAGAGGATCTCCTGTGCAGGTGTGTTGCAATTCTGTGGGACTGCAACCAGTATGAAATGTGGTGTTTGGGCATGGAATTTAGTTTCCTGGAGAAAATCTGTGTGTGTTTTTTTTCATTTAGTGAAGCAAGTTTAGTGTTTAAGATTGAGAGCACATGCTTGAAAGAGGTGTAGGTGATGGCTCTGAAGCCAAAGCTGTCCGAATAAATATTTCAGATGGTGTGAGGAGAGCAAAGGGGCCAGTTATCCTCCATTGTGCGCCACAGAAAACATATGTAGATGCAGCCAGTGTGTATAGCTTTGCGCACTGTATCAACAAGAGCACAGTGTCCAGATCACATGATGGCACTGCTTTACCCTGCTCTAGTTAGACCTCACCTAGATGGAGCATTGTGTTCAGTTCTGGGCACCACAATTTAAGACGGATATAGACAAACTGGAACATGTCCAAAGGAGGGCAGTGAAGATGGTGAGGGGTCTGGAGACCAAGCCCTGTGAGGAAAGGTTGGAGGAGCTGGGTATGTTTAGCCTGGAGAGGAGACGACTGAGAGGTGACATGGTAACCATCTTCAAGTACTTGAAGGGCTTCCTTGGGAGGTGGTGGGCTCTCCTTCTTTGGAGGTTTTCAAGCAGAGGCTAGATGGCCATCTGACAGCAATGCTGATTCTGTGAACTTAGGCAGATCATGAGAGGGAGGGGCAGGAAGGGTTGCATCAGTGCTTGGTTCTTGTGGCCCTTTCTTACACACCCAGGGAAATCCTGATCGCCACTTGGGGTCAGGAAGCAATTTTTCTCCAGGCCAGTTTGCCCGGGGATCTTGGAGGGTTTTTTGTCATCTTGGAACAGGGGTCTCTGGGGGTGAGGGGTGGTATTTGTGAATTTCCTGCATCGTGCTGGGGTTGGACTAGATGAACCTGGAGGTCCCTTCCAACTCTATGATTCTGTGATTCTGAACACTGTCTTCATGCACAGTTTTAACCCTTGGGGGCGTTTTTAATTTTGTTTTTGGCATTTGAGAGGCCTATGTTTTGGTGGCAAAGCACCTGCTTTGCTCGCAGAAGGTCCTAGGATCAGTTCCTGGTATTTCCTGTTCTCTGGCAGCAGATATGGGGGGGGGGGAGAAGTGTTTCTACACCTGACTCCCTGGAGAGCCACTGTTTATGGCAACTTCAACTGCAGACAGGCTTCGCCCAGCCCTGGTGGTGTCTGTTCTGTTTCTTGGCTGCCTGCTGCTTTCTGGATTAATAGGATTTTTTTTCTGAGCAGTCCAGAGGGTCCCACCCAATTGGATTCTTGTCAATTTGGCTTGGGGGAAAGATCAGGGTCCCTCCCTGCTGGGAAGGGGGGGGGAGGTGTCTGCATTCCACAGGTGGCTAGTAACCATCGGGTCGGATTCCAAGCTGGTGGTGGTTGTAACCCCATTGCTCCACGCCCTGCGGTGAGGAAGTCTGCGCCTCCTTCGATGGCTGGACACAGCGGGCAGTGCTCCATTCCAGCGATGATGTATGTGGATCATGTGTCTTTCCGGAACTGGCAGGATGCTTCATTGGTATGCTAAAAGTCTGTGATGGAATGTGGATGAAATGCGTTGCTAGAACACGAAAATGCTCTCAGCAGTACCTGCCCCTGCTTGTTGCTTTGGAAACCTTGGGGGGGGGGTGGAGATCAGAGAGGGGGGACGTAATTTAACACTTGCACTTTAGGGAACTAAGTTTTTGAAATGCTTAATAGGCAGCTTGTGTCTTCAAAAAAAAACCCAAACACAAAGCAGGGATAATAAGAGCGTAATAGTTGTAGTTGAAAAGACGAAGGATTCTAGCCTTTTTGCCAGCCACGACCAGCAAGGTGCTTCGGGGAACATTATAAGTGGGGCATGAAGGCTGCAGCCTTCCCCTGTTTCTTGTCCTTAGTATTTCTTTACTTCAAAGGTAGAGCTGCCTGTGAACATGGAGGCTTTAGTACAGATAATTGCATTGCTACTGCCCATCGGTTTCATCAGATGCCCTCAGAGTTCTAGTATTTTGGGAGAGGGGGGGAAGAAGTTCTCTTTGTCAACTCTCTCTACCCCCCATGCATACTTTTGTAAACCTCTATCATGTCCCCCCTTAGTCGTCTCTTTTCCATACTGAAGAGTCCCAGACTCTTCAGCCTTTCCTTCATAGGGAAGGTGTTTCAACGTCCTACTCATCTTGGTTTCCCTCCTCTGTACTTTTCCCCAGCCCTGCAGTGTCCTTTTTGAGATATGGTAACTAGAATTGTTCCCTGCATCTGCTTACCCTTTAGTTGATGACTGGCAAGTCAGTCTTCCCGTTGGCCTGGTCCCCTTCCTAGGTGGAAGAGGATCAGATAACCATGGCTAATTAGCTGCTGACATACAAATGGATACTGTCTACTGAATCCCCTCTTGAGGCACCTAAGCTAGTGGCTGTTGGAGCACCAGGTGGCAGTGAATTCCACAAGTGTCATGGAGCTGAGCGGCTGTCTCCTAACACCGTAGTGATCCTTGGCCAGATGGGAAAGGAATCACCAACACGCCTGTTCCAGCTGGTTGAAACCGGAGGAGACCAGGGCCCTGCGGGACCTTACGCAATTCCGCAGGGCCTGCAAGACGGAGCTCTTCCGCCAGGCTTTTAAGTAGGAGCCGCCACTGCCGCTATACCATCACCGCATAGCCATCTGGCAACGTGAACTGGCCTGGGAATGAGAACGGACATGGGGAAGACCGATCAAGAATGAGGCAGTAGCGCCACCTGAAACATTGTATTAGAGCCCCCCGCCTCGGATGTTATTATGTGAGCACTGGTTTTAAAGGTAAAACGTAACTTGACTGTTTTATTGGTTTTATCGTTGTGTATGCTATTTGCCTCCTGTTAGCCGCCCTGAGCCCAAGTGGAAGGGCCGGGATATAAGTTTAATAAATAAATAAATAAAAATTGAAAATGCCATGGTGGTTGGTGTCCAAACCTGCCGGGAGGTCCAGCAGTCACAGTCTTTCTCCTGGTAGAAGTAGTCAGGGGCTTAATTTGCATGTCACATGAACACAGGAAGCTGCCGTATGCTGAATTGGACCCTTGGTCCATCAAGGTCAGTATTGTCTACTCAGACTGGCAGCAGCTCTCCAGGGTCTCAGGCAGAGGATCCTTCACTCTTCCTGCCACCAGATCCTTTTGAATGGAGATACTGGGGATTGGACCTGGGACCTTCTGGTAGCAAAGCAGAGGCTCTGCCACAGAGCCACAGAACCAAAATTTGTTAGGGGCTGGTAGCTGTTGGTGCGCGCGCTCACTCTGTCCGTTCCCTTGTGTGGCAGCCTGAGATTGGAAGTTGCTGGAGACTTCCATTTGGGGCGAGGTCCAGAGCCAGGTGCCCTAAGGGACTGGGGTGTTGATTTCTTGGTTAAAGGGGTCGTTTCGTAGAAAAAGAGCTAGGGGAACTCATTAGCATAACTCATTAGCATATGCCACACCCCCTGACATCGCCGGACGTGTGTCATAAGGCCACACCCCCTGACATCACCAGAAGTGTGTCATAAGGCCACACACCCCGCCCCCAACGGTCCCGGCCGCCGGCGCCGGCCTTGCATTACCCTCCCTCTTCTCCTGCCTTCTCCTGGCTGAATGAGGGCCGGAAGCGGGGCAGCCGGAAGCAGGGGGCGGGGCTTCGTCATGTGCCCCGCCCCCCGTACCTCACCCGGGGGGAACTGCGATCCCCCCCCGAAATGACCTCTGCTTGGTTCCCATTAAAAGGACTTTTGAATAGGCTGAAGCTGTGGTCAAGAATCCCAATTCCTGGGAAAGACACTGATCTCCATTTAAGGCACCAATCTTCTCGTGTCTCTCCAACCTGGAGTTAGCAGAAGTGGCCACTTCAGCATGTGGGAGAAAAGGCAGAGGGGATGAGTCCCCCCCCCCCCATTCATCAGGTCTCTGCCCATCAGAAACAAGCATCGGTTTGATCACGGCAGCTGAACTGTGTGCTGGCAGAGCAGCTTCAGTTCCAAACCAAGGCTGGAAACTCCTTTGGGATGAGGTCTAATAATGGCTTTCCCCCAAGCAAGTCTGGAGCTGCCGGGGCCTCACTCACTCAAGCGCCTTGCCCAGCAAGGAGTTATTACGTACCCAAAGTATGTCTGGACCTGGATCCTGTTCCCCGGCATCTGGGGCTTTCTGCTGAGGGGAGAGGGAGGGCTTTCTGCCTTTCCACATGGGCTGTGGTGTGTGTCTTGTGTCCTTTCCTCTGTGCCTGCTGGTGGACTTGCCCCTCCCCTGTCAACACCTGTTGCTTATCCTCTGCTCATCCCCTGTCAGTCCCAACCGCAACTGACAGGCCTTGAGTAAGGCAAGACTTTGGAACAAAATGTATGCGACCAAACCTCTGTTCTAAAGTGATGTAAAGACAATGGAATTCTCGGCGCAGTTTCTGCCAAGCGCATAATGCAGAATGGGCATGGGGGAGCTGGGGCTTTGGAGTCTTTGGTCCTCTTTTGAAGCTCAATCACACTTGCTGGATGATTCACCCTCGTCCAAAGCCCCCGATTTGCTGGCATCTGCATTCGTTCAGGATGGAATGCAGCCTTGCTGATGCTGAGTCAGAAAATTCACGGCGATGACTCGGCACAAGTGAACCGCAGGCTCGTTTTCCTTAAAAATGTGTCAATCGTATTGTCTGTCTCTAATTCTCTGAAAACTAATTAAACGTTCCTCTGTCCTAGATCACGTCCCTTCTGGCATATCCTGAAGCATTTATTTTTTAATTACGATTGAACGTCTTTTCCTCTGACTCAGACCTAAAAACCCAACCTGCTTTTATGTTTCTCTGAATTTTAAAATGGGGGTCCAAGAGATCTTTGGGCCAAGGGGGGATAATTGGGAACAAAATAATTTGAAATGTGGAATGTGAAAAATCTGGTGTAGGGATAACAAATTGCTGGAAGAGTGGGAAGGCTTATGTAGATGTTTATCGCCTGAGTTGGGGTGGGTGGGTGTCTTCCTCTATCATATCCTCACAAGAAGAAGAGATTAGATTCATACCCTGTACTGGTTTTTATCTTTTATATTGTGATGGCCATTGGCCATATGCGATAAACTTTGAACTGAGCAGATTTATACCCCACCCTTCACTACCTGAAGGAGTCTGAGTGGCTTAAAATCCCTTCCCCTCCCCACAACAGACACCCTGTGAGGTAGGTGGGGCTGAGAGAGCTCAGGAACTGCCCTTGAGAGAACAGCTCTGAGAGAACTTGTAACTGACCCAAGGTCACACCAGCAGCTGCATGTGGAGCAGTGGGGGATCAAACCCGGTTCTCCCAGATTTGAGTCCACATTCCTAACTACTAAGCCACTACAATCTGTGCTCCTAACCACTACACCAAACTGGCCTTGTAAGGTAGGTTAGGCTGTGAGAAAGTAACTGGTCCAGTATTACCCATTGCGCTTCCATGACAGAGTGGGGGTTTGAGCCTGGGTCTCCAAGATCCTTGCCTGACACACTAACCACTACACTGCCATGCAGACAGTAATGGGAAAAGCAGATGACCAAATCTTTTCCCCCAATAAATCAGATTTAGTTGAGCGTTTATGTTTTCACTACACCTAAAAATCAGTTTTCAATGTGCTTTTGTGATGAGTGCAGTTAGGTCCTTCCTGGTTTGGCACAGGCTGAGTACTTCTGAGAATGTGCCGAGTGCCTTTTCTATCTGCAGCAGTTGTGTTTGTGTGAGGAGGGGGTTAATTTATGAGCACACACAGTTAACCCTCTAGTTAAAAGCATCTCTGGCAGCAGGTAAGCCCCGCTTGCTCCTTGGGAGAAAAGCAATGGCAAACCTAGACAGCATAAGTAGAGACATCACCCTGCCAACAAAAGTTTGTATGGTCAAAGCAATGGTATTCCCAGTAGTCATGTATGGCTGCGAGAGTTGGACTATAAGGAAGGCCGAGCGCCGAAGAACAGATGCTTTTGAACTATGGTGCTGGAGAAGACTCTTGAGAGTCCCCGGGACTGCAAGAAGATCAAATCAGTCAATCCTAAAAGAAATCAACCCTGACTGTTCCCTGGAAGGCCAGAGACTGAAGCTGAAGCTCAAATACTTTGGCCACCCAATGAGAAGGGAGCACTCACTGGAGAAGACCCTGATGCTGGGAAAGACTGAAGGTCAAGGAAGACGGGGACGGCAAAGGATGAGATGGTTAGACAGTATTATCGAGGCAATGAACATGAAATTGGGCACGACAGAAGACAGGAGGGCCTGGTGTGATGTGGTCCATGGGGTCGCAAAGAGTTGGACTTGACTGAGCAACTGAACAACAAGCCCTGCTGTGCCCATTAAGAGCTAGGGTAACTGGGCTAGAGAGGTGACTTGGTTTGTGTGTTTATGTGAGCAAAGTGTTGTAAAGTGCACAAGCATAACCATGTGGGATTGGGCCAATGGATCCATCTAGTCCAGCATCCACTTTCTCACAGTGGCCAACCTTTCCTTTTATACCCTTCTATGCTCATTGATTCACAGATCTTGAGCAGCAGCTGATACTTCTTTTTGTTTTGGATGAAAAGGCTCACAGTGGCCAACCTTTCCTTTTATACCCTTATATGCTCATTGATTCACAGATCTTGAGCAGCAGAAGATACTTCTTTTTGTTTTGGATGAAAAGGCTAAAAGGACTGAGACAAATTTTGCAGTTGCTAGAGTAAATTTAGGATCCTTATCGTTGAGCAAAATAGCCAGGGTTTCCAGAGTGTGGGGGTACAGCTGGTTGATTAAAGGCTTAATGTGGTGATCCCTTATATTCTCAAAGAACCTGCGTTCAAGCAGGGCATGGAAGGATGTGTCTGTCCTATTAAGGCCACAAGGGCAGGTTCTATCAGAATCGGGCCTATTCAAAAAATTTCCCCTATAAAACCATTGTGGGAATAATATTCAGTCTTATCAAAAAGTTCTACAGTAATGTGGGATGGTAAGAGAGTACATATGGGGGGGGGGTAAAGATCTTGGGGAAGAAAGACCAAAAGAAAGGGGAGAGCAAACTCTGTGGGCTCTCAGGATCAAACTACTTTAATCAACTTCTAGGACACGTTTTTTGATCAGAGGAAATGCTTTGGATTTGCCCATCTCAAAAATATCATCAATCGACATTCCAACTATCGTCAGTTTTTCATCCAGGATCCAGGGCTTTCATCCAAGTCAATTCGTGGGTATCTCATTTTCGAGCAGCTAACAACCAGATGTCTCCAGAGGGTCTGCAAGGAGGACACAGAAGCCCAAGCCTCCCCGTGTTTGACCTCCACCACAGGCGTTTGGAGGCTTACTGCCTTTGACCATGGAGGTTCTGTTTAGTCATCACAGCCAATAGCCATTAATAGTCTTATCCATTATGAATTTGTCCAGCTTCTCCCTCACTTTTAAATGCATTGCATTGGTGTGCATCTATTTATTTATGTCTTGCTTTTCTCCCTAATGGGGGCTCAGTATGGTTTAGACGCTTCCCTCCTCCGTTTTCTCACATCAGCAACCTTGTGAGGTGTGTTAGGCTGAAAGTATTGACTGACCCAAAGCCTCCCTGCAAGCTTCCATGGTGGATGTGGGAATTCGAACCTGGGTTTCCCAGGATCCTAGTTGGACGCTCTATCTACTATGCCAGTCTGACTCTCAAATCCATCTAAGCAGTAGCCAGCAGCAGATTTGATATCAGGGAAGTCCATGACTATCTGCGTAGAGGCATTTTGTCCCTTTCACATACTTTCGGAATGGAAATGCTCTCTGCACATGGCTGAGAACAGAGTGCATTCCCCCACCCCAAAGGGCACCTTCTGTGAGGAAAATCTTACTGGCAGTAGGGGGATACCAAATACACATTTTTGCTGATTTTATACAGATCCACTCTGTGCTGATGGACGGAATTCAGTCTGCCTGAGCTCACCTGTGCTCGTGGATGTAAGTCCAATTTTATCTGCAGGGGTCATTTCCTGTGGGAGCGCACAGGAGCACAGCTCCGGCAGTAAGGAATCCAGGGGGTGGGCACATACAACAAGCCCTGCCCCCTGCTCCCAGCAGCCCTCAGTCAGGCCCCAAGGAGCAAGAAGCAGCCAAGTAAGTTGCAGAGCCCCCACCCCCCTGGCCCGTCTTCAGGTACAAGCTCTCCCTCCTCTGTGAGGGCAGATCTGCACGTCCCCACCCCAATAGCTAGGAATCCAAAACAGTCCAGTGGCACCTTTAAGACCAAGTTTTATTCAGGTACAAGCTCTCCCTCCTCTGTGAGGGCAGATCTGCATGTCTTCCCCCCCCCCCAATAGCTAGCAATCCAAAACAGTCCAGTGGAGCCTGAGCAGTCGGTGTTGCCTTCTGACACACTTCTGGTGATGTCAGGGGGTGTGGCCTATGCAAATAAATTATGCTAATAAGTTATGCTAATAAGCTCCTGCACCTCTTTTTCTACGAAATGACCCCTGTTTATCTGGAAAGATTATCTGCAACTCTCAGCAAGGCTTACGCCTCCAGTGCTGAGATTCCAAAACTCTGGGTCAGGCTATGTTAATCTGCCAGGATGGGATCGCAAGAGTCTTTGGAAAGTTTAAGACACTATACATGAGCTGTGTCTACCTCTGTCAACAGATGGGGGAAATTTATACCAAAATGGGGATTCCCTGATGCTGTGTCTGGTGTGTGGGGAGAGAATCTGGGGACCATCCCCATTGAGTTCCAGTAGACTAGGCAAAGATTAGAATGGGAGAAAATGCTATATTTTATTTATTTATTTATTTTATTAATTCAATTTATACCCCACCCTCCCGGCCGGAGCAGCTTCAGGGCAGCTTACATTAAAACACATGTAAAGGTTCCCTTGCTTGAAAGCCAGTCGAGTCCGACTCGAGGGTTGCGGTGCTCATCTCCGTTTCAAAGCCAAAGAGCCAGCGCTGTCCGAAGACGTTTCCGTGGTAATGTGGCCGGCATGACTAAACACCAAGGTGCATGGAACGCTGTTACCTTCCCACCGAAGTGGTTCCTATTTATCTACTTGCAATTTCTTGCTTTCGAACTGCTAGGTTGGCAGGAGCTGGAACTAGAGACGGGAGCTCACTCCGTCATGCGGCACCCAGGTCTCGAACTGCTGAACTACTGACCTTCCACAGCCTGCAGTTCAGCGTCTTAACTACTTGAGCCACCGCAGCTCCTTAAAACACATATACATGCAATTAAAATCATTCATGAAACAATTTCCTAAAATGCCGGTACAATACTCAGATAAAGTGCAAGAGCTTAGGTGACAGTCCTGATGGAATCCTCATCAGCTCAATTTGATCAGCTATTTTATGTGGCGAGGAAGGTGCCCTGATTCATAAAATGACCAGCCCCTGCAAAAAAAACCCCAACCCAAACCCAGCTATGCATAAAAAGTTCATTATAGTACATTTCTGTAAAATGTATATGAATTCTGGCAACCCTCTGTTTTTCTTGATGGTGCTCCTGAGGAGAAACTAGTCCAATAAATAAGGTATTTATTTCGAATCGTAGAGTTGGAAGGGACCTCCAGGGTCATCTAGAGTCCAGCCCCCTGCACAAGGCAGGAGATTCATAAATATGTTCTCTCCCCCCCCCCATGACCCCCATCCCGTTCCATGCCCATAAGATGCCAAAAAACCTCCAGGATCCCCAGCCAAACTGGCCTGGTGAAAAATTGCTGCCTGACCCCAGAGTGGCGATCGGCATTACCCCGAGCATAAAAGAAAGGCCCACAAGACCTAAGCACTGATGCGCAACCCTCCTTGCTCTCTCTCTCCCACAGCCTGCATAGGTTCACAGAATCAGCATTGTGGACAGATGGCCGTTTAGCCTCTGCTTGAAAACCTCCAAAAGTGGAGAGCCCACCACCTCCCAAAGAAGCCTGTTCCACTGAGGAACTGCTCTAACTGTCTGGAAGTTCTTCCGAATGGTTAGCTGAAAACTCTTCTGATTTAATTTCAACCCTTTGGTTCTGGTCCGACCGTCTGGGGTCTTACTGAGAGACAGTGTGGGCTAATGGTTAAGAGTGGTGGGCTCTAATCTGGAGAACCGGATTTCGTTCCCCGTTGCTCTGCATGAATCCTCCTTGGTGACATTGGGCCGGCCGCAGTTCTTTCAGACGTCTCTCAAGTCAACCTACCTCACAAGGTGCCTGTTGTAGGGAGAGGAAGGGAGAGGAGATTATAAACTGTTTGGAGGCTCCTTAGGGTAGAGAAAAGCGGTATGTAAAAACCAGCTCTGCTGCTTCTTCAACTGTGCTGTTCCGTAGTTACGAAGAGGATCCCTGCCCCTTGCTCTGAAAGCAGACAGAGAAAGCGTGTAAACTGTGGTTCCAGTTTTACTCCAGGGGAAACGAGGCTGTGGGAGGGATACCAAAAGGTTTGGCAAGCATGTCTCACACAGAATCATTTAAGATCAAATGTAGGGGGATACATCATCTGATCTCCCGGCCCTTTGTACAAAAACTTCAAAACACTTGTGTATGTGCGTGTTGTGACTCTGGTTTTAATTAGAGCCATAACACTTTGCTGCTTTCCTACTCTACACTGTGTACCCGCCCGCCCCCAAAGACTCTATTAGCTCTTCAGGAAGGGGGGGGGGGAATAAAGCCATGATACAGGCTGCTATAAATTGTTTTTTAAATTGTGCCTTATTTCCCACATCATATCTGTGTTGCCTCTTAGTCTTGGAACCAGCGGGTACATGCTGCTGTACCTCTTGAGAATCCTCTGCTCATAGAACGACCCTGTTTGATTTAAGGTTAACAGCTTCCTACACAGCTCAACCCTTTTGGTGTAGGGGTTAAGAGCGTGGACTCTAATCTGGGAGAACCGGGTTTGATTCCCCGCTCCTCCACATGCAGCTGCTGGTGTGACCTTGGGTCAGTCGCAAGTTCTTTCAGAGCTGTTCTCTCACGAGCAGTTCTTGAGAGACTCTTTCAGCCCCACCTACCTCACAGGGTGTCTGCGGTGGGGAGGGGAAGGAAAAGGAGATTGTAAGCCGCTCTGCGACTCCTTTGGGTAGTGAAGGGTGGGGTATAAATCCAGTCTCTTCTTCTTTTTCTTCTTTTGCGTTTGACAGTTGTGCAAGGGACTGTCTTTCAACGGGATCCAATTTTCCTGGATTGTAGACACAGTAATGCAAAGAAACTCCGCCTTGGGCTGGGGGAAATATGGCACCTCTTGTTCCACCTCATGTTTATTCCACCCTTTCTCCAAGGCTCTCTTGGCAACATACATAATTTCCCCTTCCTCTGTTTGTATCATCACAACAAGCCTGTGAGACTGGTTAGGCTGACAGAGAGGGACTAGGCCAAAGTCACCCAACTGAACTTCATGAGTGAGTGGGGATTTGAACTGGACCCACCACCGCTTAGGGTTCCCAATCTCCATGTGGGGGCTGGAGATCTCCCAAAATTACACCTGACCTCCAGATGAGAGAGGAGAAAATGGCTGCCTTGGAGGGTGGGCTCTATGGGGTTAGGCATTATACCCCTCTGAGGTCCCTCCCTGGGCTACACCCCCAAATCTCCAGGGGTCTCCCCAAGCAGCAGTTGGCAACTCTATTGGCACTGCACGAAGGAGTCTCAGAGCGGCTTACAAACTCCTTTCCCTTCCCCTCCCCACAGCAGACACCCTGTGAGGTAGGTGGGGCTGAGAGAGCTCTGACAGAAACTGCTCTTTTTTCAAGAACAGCTCTTATCAGAACTACGGCTTGCCCAAGGTCTTCCATCCAGGTGCAAGTGGAGGAGTGGAGAATCAAACCCGGTTCTCCCAGATTAGAGTCCCGCGATTTTAACCACTACACCAAACTTGCTCTCTGATGCCTGTTGGATTCATGTTGTGGCCTTGGATTCCGCCATCCTGATTTGATGAGTAGGGGCCGTGATGGCTCAGTGGTTAAGATACTGAACTGCAGACCGGAAGGTCAGTAGTTCAGCAGTTTGAGACCCAAGTACTGCATGACAGAGTGAGCTCGCGTCTCTGGTCCCAGCTCCTGCCAACCTAGCAGTTCGAAAGCAAGAAATTGCAAGCAGATAAATAGGTACTGCTTCGGTGGGAAGGCAACAGTGTTCCGTGCGCCTCAGCCTCTAGTCATGCCGGCCACATGACCACAGAAACGTCTTTGGACAGCGCTGGCTCTTCGGCTTGGAAACAGAGATGAGCACCACATCCTAGAGTCAGATTCGACTGGCTTTCAAGCAAGGGAAACCTTTTTTATTCCCATCTTACAGATGAAAAAACTGCGGCCGAGCCAGGTTTTTCATCTCTAATATGGGAATGCTACACTCATGGAAAGACTCACCTTTTGATGATCTTCTTTAGTTGGCAGGCTTGCCTTTAGTGGTGAGAAAAAGACCATCCCCACAGCTGTTCCGCCTAGTGACTGGGCTGGAGCGTCTGGTCTCTAGGTGAATATATAGCCCTAGGTCAGGGCCCAGCCAGCAGCCGGAACAGCCTGTCTGGGATGAGTATTCAGCTGCCCTGTCAACCATCCAGGAAGAAGTCTCTCCCTCAGGGGTACCCGCTTTCTGCCTTCTTTTTCGCAGGCTGGTGTTTTTCTTTTTCCAATTCTCTGTTAATCTCCTACGTTCACAGGGGAGAGGTTTGCTGAGCAGGTACAAGGGGGAGGCCTTGCAAATAGAAAGCCCTTATTAGGCACAGTTTTGTTTTCTTTGCAGTCACCTGCGGTGGGGGGCCCAGTGGGGGGTTTCCCACCCCTCTGCCTGCATTTTGCTCATTCCCGCTGGCTGGGAAGGGGTGGGGAGAGGAAGAAGCTGGGGGATGAGGTCATACAGAGAAGAGTATAAAACTTTCCCTCTGCGGCGGTTGAAACAGAAGGCAAGTGTGCTCCCTCCAGGCAGGGGAGGATCTGTCTCTGCCACAGGTGGCGCATTGCTTAGAACATCGAACAGCATTCCAGCCAAGAGCTGGACCTCCACAAGAGTTGGACCTCCAACGCAGGCGGCTCCTGTTCCCACCACAAGCCAGCGGGCCACAGGACTGAGTGATACTCGTATGTAGGGCTGTCATTCCAAAAGTTTACTCCATCACTCCTCGTCCCGCAACCCTGCTGCCTTGGTGACTGGCTGTTGCGTTGCTTAGATACCACATTGTTGCTGTTGTCCCGGAGACCCTTCGGCGGATACCTCTGTTACCCAGCAATCCAAAGCCAGCTTCCCCTGTCCACCTGAGGATGCCAGGTGAGTGAAAATGGCAGAGAGTGACAAACTCGTCTGCTGTTGCGTTCACACTATGTTAACACTGGTGCTTTGAACTAAGTAAATGTGAGCCAGCAAGACCCAGTTAGAATGTGATCTATGCTATAGCCCAGGTTACATGCTATGGTTATTTACATTGTTATACCCTGCTCTTCTCCCTAATGAGGCTCCAAAGCGGCTTACAACATTGTCCTCTCCTGAACTGCTTTGAATTCTGCTTGATCCTCACAGACAGACAGACGGAAAGCTGTAGGGGATTGTAGCATCTCTGCCTGTTTTTCTCCATACATTGCTTATCTCTCTTGTAACAGCTAACTTTCCATAGGGATGAAAAGGGGTTATTGTAAATTATACCTTGTTTTTCCCTCTGATGGGGACCCAAAGCTGTTGACATCGTCTTTCTCCTTTTCTCTGTCTATTTGTTTATTTAAAACAATTGTGTGCCACCTTTCCACCTGACCTAACCCAGGATCCCCAAGGTGGTGAACAATCAAAACAGTGTTAGAATTCAAGTGAGAGCCAGTTTGGTGTCGTGGTTAAGAGCATGGACTCTAATCTGGAGAACTGGGTTTGATTCCCCACTCCTCCACATGCAGCCAGCTGGGTGACCTTGGGTCAGTCACAGCTCTCTCAGAGGTCTCTCAGCCCCACCTACCTCACAGGCAGTGTTCCCTCTAAGCTGAGTTAGCGTGAGCGAGCTCACAGTTTTTTACCCTCTGGCTCACACATTTTAGTCTTAGCTCAGGAAGGATGGCTCCAGAGCAAACTAATTTATGCAGTAACCAAATCTCTCGCTCACAGTTTTAATGCTAGTAGCTTACAAAGTAGGAATTTTTGCTCACAAGACTCCACATCTTAGAGGGAGCATTGCTCACAGGGTGTCTGTTGTGGGGAGAGGAAGGGAAAGGAGATTGTAAGCCGCTCTGAGACGCCGAGTGAAGGGCGGGGTATAAATCCAATCGCATCTTCACCTTTGTCTTCTTCTAAATACATCTTAAATATTTAAAACCAATAAAATACAAACACAGACACACAGGCAGGGAGGATGGCCACTGAGAGCCGAACAAAAAGGAACAAAAGTCTTCACCCGCAGGTGGAAGACAACAATAGATGGAGACAGGCAGGTCTCCCTGGGGAGGGAGTGCCAAAGTTTTGGGGCTACGGCTGAGAAGCCTCTCTCTCGGCTTGCCGTCCATCTACGATCTGACGATGGAGGCATCCAAAGCAGGATCTCTGAAGATCACCAGAGTGGTTGGTTAGGCTCATATGGGAGTGGGCAGTCCTTATCTTCTCCTCACACAGCGAGGCCCCTGTGAGGCGAGGGGGGGGGTGAGGCAGAGTAACTTGTCCGAGATCATCCCCGCAAGCTTCCATGGCAGAGTGGGGATTTGAATCTGGGTCCCCCAGGTCTTGGTCCACCCCCTTAACCACCGTACCACACAGGCTTTCCATGATCACTAGAGGAGAAACAGGAAAAGCTTAGGTCGACCACTGAGCAGGGAAAGGTAGGCAGAGGCTCTATGACTCCTCCCATCTTTCTCTACCTGTTTCGGGGCCCAGCAATGGCGACCTGGACTCAGGCTGCCAGCTCTGGTTTGGGAAATACTTGGGAGATTTGGGGGGTGAAACCTGAGGAGGGTGGGGTTTGGGGTAGGGTTGCCAAGTCTGGGTTTGAAAATACCTGGAGACTTTGGGGGTGGAGCCAGGAGAGGGCGTGGTTTGGGGAGGGGGAGGGTCCTCAGCATAGTACAAGGCCACAGAGTCCACCCTTCATAGCAGCCATTTTCTCCAGGGGAGCTGATCTCTTGTGGCTGGGGATCAGTTGTAAAAGCGGGAGATCCCCAGGCCCCACCTGGAGGCTGGAAGCCCTAGTTTGGGGAGAGGAGGGACTTCAATGGGGGTTATAATGCCATAGAGTCCACCTTCCAGAGCAGCCATTTCCCCCAGAGGAACTGATCTCTGTTGTCTGGAGATCAATTAGAATCCCAAGAGACCACCAGCCACCATCTGGAGGTTGGCAACCCTATAGGCTATTTTTCAGTAGCCACATGTTTGGGTGCTTTTAGGCAAGCCGTTCTTCTGTTTTAGGCCTTATCAGTCTGCCTGCTCTGAGGGAGTAAGAATACCAGCCTGTTTTATGGGAATGTGGCAAGAATAGCTAAAACGATCTGGCTGAAGCTCCTTCAGGCACTTGATTTATGCGACAGAAATGTAAAATTGTCGCCTGCTTTCCTTTCGTCAGGACCCACTAAAACGCCACAAACCGATGGGGAAATTTCTGAGATCGTCAGAATTCCTTTTCAGGCTGAATGTGAATTTAAAAAAATAATAATAAAGGGGGGAAAAGACATTATCGGGCATGACACCCACACACACACACACACACACACAAATCCCCCACAAGCAATTAGTAATAAACTCAAAATTTAGAAAAAAACAAACAGCAACCCTTGTAAAGGAATAGAATGACATAGTCTACCATTCCAAGGCCGATTGAGTCATCCTGTCCCTCTTTCTCCATTCACGAACCATCGGCATTGCCTGTGCCATACGTGCAAACAGCATGCTAAATTGTGCCTCCATGTCCAGAGGCAGGCTACCTCTGAATGCAAAGCCAAGACAATAAACAGCAGGGGGGAAGAGTGAGGTTTCCTTTGTGCCCTGTGTGTGAACTTCCCACAGCCAGCAACAAACCACTAGGTTAGATGAAGCTTTTCCCCCTAATTCTGCTGGGCTTTTTTTCTGTTCTCAGAGTTCCATAGGAACCCCCACAGAAGGATGTTTGTGCTGTCTGTGTTTGTGTGAACTTTGGGCGGAGGAGGAGGAATCGCTGTGTTGGTTCTCCGGAATGTGGAGGAAAAGATTATGTTTCGCAGGGAGGCAGAACAAACTATTTAGCTGGCAGCAGCTAAGCCAGGGTGTCCTCAGTGCTTAAAAAAGTAGTGCTAAAGTCGTCCAAATGGTTTCTTTTGTGTATCTCAAAGAGGGTCACTGGGAGGCGGGGTTACCAGCTCCCACTTGGAAAATACCTGGAGATTTTTGGGGAAGAGCCTAGGAAGGGCAGGATTTGGACCATAATGCCATAGAATCCACTTTCCAAAGAGCCATTTTCTCCAGGAGAACGGATCTCTTTTACCTGAAGACCAGTGTTCCCTCTAAGCTGAGTTAGTGTGAGCTAGCTCACAGTTTTTTAGCCTCTCACATTTTTGTCTTCTCTCAGGAAGGGATGGCTCCAGAGCAAACTAATTTATGCAGGTGCCATGCTTTATAAGTAAACTTCCCACAGCCAGCAACAAACCACTAGATCAGATGAAGCTTTTTTCCCTAATTCTGCTGGGCTTTTTTTTCTGTTCTCAGAGTTCTGTAGGAACCCCCACATAATTTATGCAGTAGCCAAATTGATCGCTCACAACCTTAATGCCAGTAGCTCACAAAGTAGAATTTTTGCTCACAAGACTCCACAGCGTAGAGTGAGCAGTGCTGAAGGCTAGTGGTAACTCTGGGAGATCTCCAGGCCACACCTGGAGGTTGCCAACCCTAGTGGGAAGGTCTTGTACTATGTTCTATTGGCCTAGCCACTGACAGTCTTCCTCAATAATTTACCTGAGGCTTCACCAAGCATGGTCCACACACACTTTCACACATATCTTGGCAGTCATTAGGAGGAGAAGTTTGCTTGGTGTGGTGGTGAAGTGCGCAGACTCTAATTTAGGAGAACCGGGTTTGATTCCCCACTCTTCCACTTGCAAGCCATAGTTCTGTCAGAGCTGTTCGTGAAAGGGCAGTTCTTGAAAGAGCTCTCTCAGCCCCACCTACCTCACAGGGTGTCTGTTGTGGGGAGGGGAAGGGAAAGGAGTCTGTAAGCTGCTCTGAGACTCTGAGCGAAGGGTGGGGTATATATCCGATCTCTTCTTCTCTTCTTTGGTTGATGCAAAGGAAACTGAAAGTCCTTTCTAACTTAATTTCATGAGCCAGTGTGGTGTAGTGGTTGAAGCTTTTTTCCCTAATTCTGCTGGGCTTTTTTTTCTGTTCTCAGAGTTCTGTAGGAACCCCCACAAGAAGGATGTTTGTGCTGTCTGTGTTTGTGTGAACTTTGGGCGGAGGAGGAGGAATCGCTGTGTTGGTTCTCCGGAATGTGGAGGAAAAGATTATGTTTCGCAGGGAGGCAGAACAAACTATTTAGCTGGCAGCAGCTAAGCCAGGGTGTCCTCAGTGCTTAAAAAAGTAGTGCTAAAGTCGTCCAAATGGTTTCTTTTGTGTATCTTAAGGGTCACTGGGAGGCGGGGTTACCAGCTCCCACTTGGAAAATACCTGGAGATTTTTGGGGAAGAGCCTAGGAAGGGCAGGATTTGGACCATAATGCCATAGAATCCACTTTCCAAAGAGCCATTTTCTCCAGGAGAACGGATCTCTTTTACCTGAAGACCAGTGTTCCCTCTAAGCTGAGTTAGTGTGAGCTAGCTCACAGTTTTTTAGCCTCTCACATTTTTGTCTTCTCTCAGGAAGGGATGGCTCCAGAGCAAACTAATTTATGCAGGTGCCATGCTTTATAAGTATCCTACTGCATATGTATGAGACTGCTTTATACTTAGTCAGACTTTTGGTCCAGATAACTCAATATTCTCTGACTGCCAGCAGCTCTCCAAGGTCTCTAGCAGAGAGAAGTTCTACTTCCTGCCAAACATCTGCCCTTGAGCTCCTGTAACTGCCAGAGCCTTCTGTTTTTGAAGCAGATGTTCTATCACTGAGCCTCTTCCTTTCTCACACTCATCTTGTGTGTCCCCCCCACACCCCCAACTGTTTGTTCTCTCTGTTAACAGGAACCATGCGGATCCAAAGACTATTTATGGTAGCCATCTGGATCCTGGTGCTGTGCCCTCGGGGTTCCCCGACAAGCTTTGGACACCCTCTGCCTGTACCCCTCAAAGATAATTACTCTCCTCCCTCAGGAAGCAACACTCCGGTGGTGATCAAGGACAAGCCTTCGCTGCCTGCTTCTTCCAAATCTTCTCAAGAAGACACGGATTATTATGATGACGACTATCCTTTCACCGTGGATCCTCTGGAAACTCCCCGCTCTCCACAGGCACCCCCTCCGCACTGTGACTACCACCGCTGCCACCATCTTCAAGTACCCTGCGCCGAGCTGCAAAAAGCCAGTGGGTGCTTGTGTCCGGGGATCACAAGACCGGACGTGGCCCCAGAGGCACCACACCTGCAAACCATCCACGTGAGCGAGGGTGGCGCCAGTTTGCATTGGTGTGCGCCGTCCTCTCCCGTAGAGCAATACCACGTGACATACCAGGTGGTCGGGGAGGCCCCTGCCTCCGGCCCAGCCCTCAACAGCACCTTCCGACTGGCGACGATATCGGGGTTATTACCCAATAAGCAATATTTGGTCTGCGTTGTGGCTTCCAACCAGGCCGGTCGCAGCCGCACAGACGACGGAGAGCAGGAGCACGGGCCCTGCCGCTTGGTCCAGACCCCTCCCCGTCAGATGCCCTATGTCTATGTAGCGGCAGGACTGGCTGCCACCCTGGTCCTCATAGTGATCTCTGCCCTGGTCTGGCATTTCTGCATGCGCCGGAGGAAACATCTGCTCCACGGATCCCGGGACAATATCTTGGATGGTGAGCCGGGCCCGAGTGGCACCACAAACACCACTTTCCGGAGCGAGGAACAATTATAACAGGGGCTCCACTCTGAAGTGGCATGGACCATGCAGACATTTCTTATAGGCGTGGGAGAAGAACGGGCTCTTAAGGTTCTTGCCTTCGGCCGTGGAGGTATCATCTGTCTGATAACGCTGTGGAAAGGGGAAAACTTTTTGCAACTCCACAGCTTTTTATCAAAAGCAGGCACTGTCTCCGGGATGGATGAAGAGCCCACTTTTTTGTTACCGATACTGAATTTGCATATATCCATCCCCAAGAGCTCTTGGTTTATCGGAAGGTGTTGACGCACAACGGTGGCAATTGGGCCAGCCTCTCAGACATTGCCACATAAATGTACTCAGGGAGAAAAGAGACACACACACAATTAACTCAGCCCCTCCCCACGCCATCAATCCAGCACGAAGCCTCCGGATTCTGCCGTCTTAGAGTGACCAAAAACTAGTGGGGTTGGATGCGAGGAGTAGAAATGCAAAGAGACTTCCTTAAGAGAAGGGTGTTGTATGATTTCTGTCTATTTATATATTTATTATTAAAGTCCATAAAGGAAATGATAGCGGTACAAAGGTGACGGGAGGGGGTAAAACATTAGGGTTATTGACCTAAAGGTGGTACCTGGAGACAGGGGTCATTTCCTGTGGGAGCGCACAGGAGCGGAGCTCCGGCAGTAAGGAGCCCAGGGGGTGGGCACATGCAACAAGCCCCGCCCCCTGCTCCCAGCAGCCCTCAGTTGGGCCATGAGGAGCAAGAAGCAGCCAGGTAAGTTGCAGAGCCACCCCTCCGGCTCGCCTTCAGGTACAAGCTCTCCCTCCTCTGTGAGGGCAGATCTGCACGTTCCCCATCCCCCAATAGCTAGCAATCTAAAACAGTCCAGTGGAGCCTAAGCGGTGGGTGTTGCCTTCTGACACACTTCCGGTGATGTCAGGGGGTGTGGCATATGCAAATAAGTTATTCTAATGAGCTCCTGCACCTCTTTTTCTTCGAAAAGACCCCTGCCTGGAGATCTGGGATTGCAACTGATCTTCAAATGACAAAGATCAGTTCCCCTGGAGAAAATAAATGTTTTGGCGTGTGGGTTCTGACTGAGATCCCCAGGCTCTACCCTCAGATCTCCAGGAATATCCAAACCCAGATTTGGCATCCCTGAGAAACACAGAGGTGGTGAGAGCTGAAAAGAAATACCTTGTTCTGTCCATGGTAGAGAGAATATATATTCCAAAGGTGTCATGTTTTATAGGAATGCTGGAGATAGAAAAGCACATTCTAGCTCATCCAGAAGCAACCTGGGCAGTTATGAACAAGTCAAAGCCTCTTGTGGTCCATCCACACTTACCAGCTGATATTGGTTTACCTGTTATGGCTTCCCCTACAGCATCTTGGGAATCGTAGTTCGATGAGGGTGTTCCAACCAGCATACTCCCCTTAAGAGCTATAGTATTCAGGGTTCTTTGGGGAGGGGAAAGGGCTGTTTAAAGCCATTTATTCCATAGGTGTACATTTCAGATGGGCTGGATCCCACACAACGAAGGCTGGCACTTTCTTCTGGTGCAAGGTGCATCAGCAGATAGCTCCAACTATGTGTCAGAGGAAAATACCAGAGCAGAAGGTTCTAGCACAATATACCTAAGCTCAGTCTGAGTTTCTGTCAGTTTAATTGTCATTGCTTCATCAAGAATCCTGAAAACTGTCATGTTATGAGAAGCTGCCCGTTTGGGATTCCTAACTTTCTCACGTTGTACAACAATTATTTTATTTGAGAACCACCTTGAACATGGGTAGAGAAGGCCATATGTAAATTCATTCAAAACCGGAAAGAGGGGATCACTGTTTGAGCAATTTGTGATGTAAATACGCCTTTAGACTCGCTTATTTCACAAGGGTCCAGTAAAGATATTTTTTAATCCATTCTGAACTTTTATGGGGGTGGGTGGGGGGTCGGAGTTTAAAAGTAATAACACAACCATTTGTTTTGTTATAAGCCAATTTCCTCATCATTAGAGCAGTGTGATATTTCACACCATTTTATGTAGAGGGGAAATAACTAAGAAACCACAAGAGCCTTGCTGGATCAGATGCAGTCATCCATCTAGCCCTGTTTCACACGGCCAGTTACTCTGGAGGTCCAACAACAGGGCATAGAGGATGAGGCCTTTCCCCGATGCTGCCGCCTAGCACTGGTATTAGGTTTGCTGCCTCTGGTTATGGAGATTCTATGGCTAGTAGCTGCTGACAGATCTGTTTAATCCTAATTGGGAATCTTGTTGGTACCCTAAAGGCTAACTTTTTATTGTAGCATCATATTAGATTTCTAGGGGTAAGGCCAGTGTGATCTCATAAGATTTTGGAAGCTAAGCAGGGCTGGCCCTGGTTAGTATTTGGATGGGAGACCTCCAAGAATTCTGTGTCCACTATGCAGAGGAAGGCCATGGCAAACTGTCTCTTGCCTTGAAAGCCCTCTGGTGTTACCATTGCTATGACTTCACAGAAACTTACACACACACAATGTTGAATACTTTACTCCCAGGTACAGTGAAGCTATCTTTATGCACGCACACCCCTGCTCAATTTCTTGTTCCTTTTGTGCTTTATGATACGGAACTAGAGGCCAAGAGACTGTCTCCTTGCCCAGCTAATTTTTCACAACAGTGCATGGCTGCTAATTTGTTGTCATTCAAGGGAACAGAATGGAATCAATAAATGAAATCAATAAAATCCCAAATGATCAAGCACTCTGGTCTCATTCCCTTCTTGTCCTGCTCACTCTCAGATTGGCTATGAGAACAGGATCAACTCTGCTTGGTCCTCACCCTCCCAGTATATGTTCTGGGCCGGGAGTTTCCGTTGAGAGCATTTCTTGCGCAGTCGAGAAGTTGTTGAACTGCAGCCTGGAAAACGTGATGTTTTCCAGATGCGCATTGAAGGAATTGATGGGAACATCTGGAAATTGAGTGCCTACTTCTTGCTAGGACAACATGTCCCCATAGGCTGCTGGGAATATTGGGGGCTAACTTGGTCTGGTTTTCTCCTGTCTTGGAAGGAACTGTGGGAAAGTATTCCTGGTGGGTCAGCTTTCACCTTCTCACCAACCGGGAATATTGGCATTTATACTTTAGTAGGTGAATTCATTCTGGAAGAAGTATGGGTCCAGTGTGAGATCTTTTTAGTAACACAACTATAGCGGGATTTATAATAAATGGGGCATGTGAGCAAATGGTGTGGGATGATATAGAAGGGCAGGCGGTCCACAGCTGAAGATAATAAATGGCTAGAAAGAAACGTGCTTCGAGACAAGCAGGCGTCAGCAGAACCATATGGAAGATCTGTCACATTTCCAAGGTGGCTTTTGAAGAAATGAATGGGGAAATCTGTGAATCAGTCATTGCCACCAGAAATGTCCATAATCCTGTTGCCAAGCCACAGTATTTTACTGGCTATGAACTGTTAGTGTCTGGAGTTGTCAGCTCCAAGTTCAGAAATTCCTGGAGATTTAGGGGGTGAAGCCTGGGTAGGGCAGGGTTTGGGAAGGGGAAGGAACCTGAGGAAGGTATAGTTTTTATTTATTTTGTTTATTAAAATGTTCCTTTCCTAGTTTATGGAATCCAACCTCTGAAACTGCCATTTTCTCCAGGGAAACTGATCGTTCGTGTCTAGAGCTCAGGTGTAATTCTAGGAAAAGTACAGCCCCCTACCTGGAGGCTAGCAGTCCTATAACAGTGTCAAACATACTGAACAGCCCTTCCGATTAAAAGCATTTACCTAGTTCCTTTGATTAAAAAAATAAAATCAACTCTAGTGATATTTTTATCCCAAAAGCCCCCTAACCTTAACTCACGCAATTGTCATAGCAAAAGGGGGATTTTTTTTTTGGCCAGGATGACTGAATAAGCTGCAAACCTATGCAGCAGCAGCAGAACTGGAAGCAGCAGCAGAAGGATGACTGAAACACAACATGGGCAGTAGTGATTGTGAAAAATCCAGGCAGACATATGGGGAGGGTGTCAAGGTTCGCATGCTGGGTGGGGCCAGGTCAGGGTTCAGAACACAGCTGCTGGGTCGGGGGAACCAGTGCCTGTTGATTTTCCTCCCAATGGAAACTCTCATGCCACAAATTGAAGAGCCCCCTCCAAATGACTTCTACGCAGGTTGCATCAGGGTTCCTGATGGCTGGTGCGGCAGCTGGTCCCAGCCTGATTATGGCCCCATTACGGAAGTGTCAGTGCCGGAAGGATGTTGGCTCATATTTGCATTCCTCATATACGACTACGGCAGCAAGCTCGGGGCATTAGATTCCCTCTCATATTTTAGGTCAAGCGTGGAACCGACACTTGCTCAGGGCTTGCAATTCACACGTCATCTTGATAATTCATACAACTGCCTTATGAGGCAGGTCAGTATCCGTCAGCCCCACATTGATGAAGATTAGGGTTAGGGGATTAGGGTTGCCAGCTCTGAGTAGGGAAATACCTGGAGATTTTGGGGGTGGAGCCTGGGGAGGGGAGGGGCCTCAGCAGGGTGTCTAGCCATAGAGCCCGCCCCCCTAAGCAGCCATTTTCTCCAGGGAGACTGATCTCTCTCATTTGGAGATCAGTTGTAATAATGGGAGATCTCCAGGCCCCACCTGGAGGATGGCAACTCTACATGGGTCATCTGGATAGCTGGATGGCCCTCGGGCTGGCTGAGCGAAGTGCCCTTTGGGGGACATACCAGGAGAGGAGGTCCTTCAGATACGCTGGTCGCAAACTGTTTAGGGCTTTAAATGTCAGCACCATAACCTTCAACTGGGAGCCAATGCAGCTGGTGTAGCACCGGTTGTATTTGTGCTCTAACTGGTGTCTCGTCCCCATAAAGCACATGGAGCTCCAGGCCCCACTTGGAGGTTGGCAACCATAGTGGAGATTCAGGCTGAACGAATAGTGGCTGGCCTAAACTGAGGCAGCGTTTGAACCAGAGGGTTCTCAGATCACACTCACCGACGGAAATCACATGTAACTTTTAAAGGCCTTTAGCTAGAACTGGGGCATCTCCCCCTCCTGTCAGGCCAGCCCATATCAGTTAATGAAGGTTAATATAAGCTGCGATCATACGCACAATTAGACCCGACATAGGTGCGAATGCCAGGCAGATTTAAAGGGTGCGACCAGACAACAACATCTGGGAAGCACCCCGCCGCCGTCAGCAACCCGTTTTGCTCCGCCTCAGAAGCGGAGCTAAAAGACACCGGGGAAAACCAGGTAATAAACGGGTTGCAACGGGCCCCGGACAGACTTTCCAGTGTCTGATCGCTCCAACGCGCTCTCATGGCATCGGGGTGGTCTGATCAGGCCATCCCAACTCCATGCCATTGTCCCCCTGCCCCCCCGTAGTATGCACATCTTCGCAAACTCCATAGGGAGCCCTCGGTGCGGAGGTGCGATTCATCAATCTCTCGTTTAAGTGCATGGGGGGGGGGACAGCACAAAAAAGACTCACCCACAGTTGCGTCTGATCACACACTGACGGACTGCACCCGCAGCTTCAAAGGTGATTGTGCAACTGTGGGTCAAATTCCTCCAGAAGAAATAGCCTCGCTCCCCCCCCCATTTTTTCTGGCACGTCTGACCGCAGCCATATACTATTTCCCATACGTGCTTCTTCCAGCAAGTGAACAAGGAGACACCATCCTCATGGCTACACCATGGATTGGCCTATACCACCAAGCAGTAGGACTAGGAGGCACCTTCACAGGAGGTATCTCTCACAGATAATCCCTCTATTTGTGGTTTCCTCAACGGATCTCTAGTGAAACAGAAAAATGGGAGGGGGTGTAGTCATTTTCACTGGAGAATATAGAAGCGGTTAGATAATTTTTTTAAAAAAAAATTGTACCTCACTTTTCTTCCCAAGGAGGACCCAAAAACACAACTCCCTTTCCCCATTCAAAGGAATTCGTAACGTATTTCAAATCTGTTAATGCAGATTTTCATACAAGTAAATAATTTTGCAAATGCTCAGAAGAGATGTTATCGCAAAGCTGTCCATAATGCCCTCAATGAACCGAGCTTTTAAGTGAGTCTGTAAAGTCGCATGAATGTAATTCTTCCTTCCGCTTGGATCAGGAAATGGCTGGCATGAATGTGTTTGTAAACGTCCCCTTCCAGATTGAGCAATCGTACACAGGCATGTGTGCGCTAATACACTCATGTGCAACGGTAACTGGCAAAGGGTGCACCATTTCCGCTCCATTTTGCATCACCATCTGCAAGCAGATACTGCATTCCTTCCACGGCCCAGTCTGCATCTAGCATTTGCTCTGCTGTGATACCAAACCCACACTGGAACAGAAATTCCCTGTCTACATTGCATGCCACTTTCACTTTGATTGCTTCACATTTTATGGCAGTGTCCAGACTGCATGCTGCTTTCACTTTGTTTGATCTCTGTTTTTATGGTGGCTGTCTGCATAGATTTATGGCTTTTTTATGGCCATTGGGGGGGTATTTGACTCTGCAGTCAGTACAGTGCTGGCCCAGGGTAGCTGAATGTGGTTTTGAACTGCATCTTTTTCTGTTCCAGTGTGGGTTTGGTACAACAACTGAGCAAATGCTAAATGCAGACTGGGCCCCCCTCTCCCAGGTACCATCATCTACCCAGAGAATCTTTTACATGCATTTCTGCATGCGGGCTAAGGTTTTTTGTTGTTGTTCAGTCGCACAGTCGAGTCCGACTCTTCGCGACCCCATGGACCAGCTCCCGCCAGGCCCTCCTGTCTTCCGCTGTCCTCTGAAGTTGGCTCAATTTCATGTTCGTTGCGTCGATGACACTGTCCAACCATCTCATCCTTTGCCGTCCCGTCTTCTTTGACCTTCAATCTTTCCCAGCATCAGGGTCTTCTCCAGTGAGTGCTCCCTTCTCATTTGGTGGCCAAAGTATTTGAGCTTCAGTTTCATTATCTGGCCTTCCAGGGAACAGTCAGGGTTGATTTCTTTTAGGATTGACTGATTTGATCTTCTTGCAGTCCAAGGGACTCTCAAGAGTCTTCTCCAGCACCATAGTTCAAAAGAATCTATTCTTCGGCGCTCGGCCTTCCTTATAGTCCAACTCTCGCAGCCATACATGACTACTGGGAATACCATTGCTTTGACCATGCAGACTTTTGTTGGCAGGGAGATGTCTCTACTTTTTATCATGCTGTTTAGGTTCGCCATCGCTTTCCTCCCAAGGAGCAGGCGTCTTTTAATTTCATGGCTGCTGTCACAGTCTGCGGTGATCTGGGATCCCAGGAACGTGAAGTCTGTCACCACTTCCACGACTTCCCCTTCTAAGGGTTACCAGTTACCGACAGCCTTTTCTCCTTCTTTCACAATGTTAGAATTTGGGTTCACCCAATGACGTCAGATTCAGGTGAGACATAAGGCAGTGCTTCTTTGTGCAATGCATAATGAGCTTATGGAACTCACTGCCATGATAAATGAGGGCTGCCAAGCTCTGGGTTGGGAAATACCTGGAGATCTGGAGGGTGGAGCCTGGGGAGGGCGGGGTTTGGGAAGGGGAGGGACTTCAGACGGATATAATGCCACAGAGTCCACCTTCCAAAGCGGCCATTTTCTCCAGGTAAACTGATCTCTGTTGCCTGGAGGTCAGTTGTAATCCCAGGCCACCATCTGAGGCTGAAATCCAAACACAACATCCGTGACAAAAATAACAAAGAGTCAATATACATATGTGTGCAGAATCATTTACTGTAGTAATTTTGTAGAAAATTCTCTTCTATTATCGCTCACACACAACGGATACTGCGCAATATAAGCAAATCCGTTTCAAAAGAATTGCTTTATCTGAGCGTGTAGCGATAACAATTCTTATCAATTTCTACTTAACTCTTGAAGAATGTGAAGTCCTTGGGTTCTGTTATTGGAAAGCCAACATGGGATGTTTTCTTCATGTTTTTCACTGTTTATGTTTTTCACTCTATGT
Source organism: Gekko japonicus (assembly GCF_001447785.1). Taxonomy (NCBI): domain Eukaryota; kingdom Metazoa; phylum Chordata; class Lepidosauria; order Squamata; family Gekkonidae; genus Gekko; species Gekko japonicus. The sequence continues at coordinate 11,265 of NW_015166492.1, read as the reverse complement.
CAGGAGTGTCGAAGTCATTTGTTATGAGGGCCAGATCTGACATAAATGAGACCTTGTTGGGCCAGGCCATGTGTGTCATAAAATGTAATGCCAGGTAGCGGAAATATAAACTTTATAAAGGACACAAACACAAAGGGTTTTTTTTAACTTAAAATAAAAACATGCTTAAAACATTAGCACACTTGCAATATTTTGTTTATTTAATGGTGTCTGATAACTGACACCTCTTGCTCTGAATTATTGCATCAAAATGTCTGTGCTGTTGCAATCTTGAGTATGCTGTTCAGGTGTGTATCTGTAAACTGCAAATCTACACAGCAGCAGCAGAACTGGAAGCAGCAGCAGAAGACAGCCATTTCCACTGCGTGCCTGATAGAAGCCCTCTGGGGGCCTGATTCGGCCCCTGGGCTGCATGTTTGACACCCCTGCTTTGTGTAGTACATTTCTAAAATCCAGCCCTTCCTCCAAGGA
>NW_015166492.1:0-9365 GCF_001447785.1 Gekko japonicus | reverse complement strand
AGTGGGGAATCAAACCTGGTTCTCCCAGATTAGAGAACATAAGAACATAAGAACATAAGAGATGCCAATGTTGGATCAGGCCAAAGGCCCATCCAGTCCAACACTCTGTATCCCACAGTGGCCAGAAATACCAGTGCCATCAGGAGGTCCACCAGTGGGGCCAGGACATTAGAAGCCCTCCCACTGTTGACCCCCCCCCAAGCACCAAGATGACAGAGCATCACTTGCCCCAGAGTCCCTATCTATACCTTGTGGCTAATAGCCACTGATGGACCTCTGCTCCATATGCTTATCTAATTCCCTTTTGAAGCCGTCCATGCTTGTAGCTGCCACCACTTCCTGTGGCAGTGAATTCCAAGTGTTAATCACTCTTTGGGTGAAGAAGTACTTCCTTTTATCCGTTCTAACCCGACCGCTCAGCAATTTCATGGAGTGCCCACGGGTTCTTGTATTGTGAGAAAGGGAGAAAAGTACCTCTTTCTCTACCTGCTCTTTCCCATGCATAATCTTATAAACCTCAATCATGTCACCCCTCAGTCGTCGTTTCTCCAAGCTAAAGAGCCCTAAGCGCCTTAACCGTTCCTCATAGGGAAAGTGTTCCAACCCTTTTATCATTCGAGTTGCTCTTTTCTGCACTTTTTCCAAAGCTATAATATCCTTTTTAAGGTGTGGTGACCAGAATTGCACACAGTATTCCAGATGAGGTCGCACCATTGATTTATATAGCGGCATTATGATATTGGCTGATCTGTTTACAATACCCTTCCTAATAATCCCCAGCATAGCATTGGCCTTCTTTATTGCAGTCACACACTGTCTCGACATTTTCAGTGAGTTATCTACTACAACTCCAAGATCTCTCTCTTGATCTGTCTCTGCCAGTTCAGACCCCATCAACGTGTATTTATAGTTAGGATTTTTGGCTCCAATGTGCATCACCTTGCACTTGGCCACATTGAACCCCATTTGCCATGTTGACGCCCACTCGCCCAACTTTGACAGATCCCTTTGGAGTGCCTCACAATCCTCACTGGTTTTCACCACCCTGAACAACTTCGTATCATCCGCAAATTTAGCCACTTCACTGCTTACTCCCAACTCCAAATCATTAATGAACAAGTTAAAAAGCAGTGGACCAAGTACTGATCCCTGTGGTACCCCACTGCTTACACCCCTCCACTGGGAGAACTGCCCATTTATACTCACTCTCTGTTTTCTATTAATTAGCCAGTTTTTGATCCATAAAAGGACTTGTCCTTTTATCCCATGATTTTTGAGCTTGCTTAGGAGCCTTTGATGAGGAACTTTATCAAAAGCTTTCTGGAAGTCAAGGTAAATAATATCTATTGGATCCCCCTTGTCCACATGTTTGTTCACCCCCTCAAAGAACATTAACAGGTTAGTGAGACAAGATCTTCCCTTACAGAACCCATGTTGAGTCTGCCTCAATAGGTTTTGTTCATCTATGTGCCTACTAATTCTTTCCTTAATAATGGTTTCCACCAATTTACCCGGTATCGACGTCAGACTGACAGGCCTGTAATTTCCCGGATCTCCTCTGGAACCCTTTTTAAAGATGGGAGTGACATTAGCTACCTTCCAGTCCTCAGGAATGGAGGCTGATTTTAAGGAGAGATTACATATTTTTGTCAGGAGATCCACAAGTTCACAATTGAGTTCTTTCAGAACTCTTGGATGTATGCCATCTGGGCCTGGTGATTTATCAGTTTTTAAGTTGTTTATCAGTTTTAGGACCTCCTCTCTCGTCACCTCAATCTGACTCAGGTCTTTCAACACCCCTCCTGAAATCAGTGGTTCTGGAGTGGGCAAGCACTTCTCATCTTCCACAGTGAAGACGGAGGCAAAAAATGCATTTAGCTTCTCAGCCATTTCCCTATCATCCTTCAGTACTCCTTTTACCCCTTGGTCATCCAAGGGCCCCACTGCCTCCCTGGCTGGTTTCCTGTTTCTAATGTATTTGAAGAAAGTTTTATTGTTGGTTTTTACGTTTTTTGCTATATGCTCCTCATATTCCCTTTTTGCATGCCTGACCACAGACTTGCATTTTATTTGCCATAGCCTGTGTTCTGTTTTATCAGCCTCACTGTGACTAGCTTTCCACCGCTTAAAGGAATCCTTTTTACCTTTTACAGCTTCCATTACTTTGTTTGTTAACCATGTAGGCTTTTTCTTATACCTGTTTGTGCCTTTCCTAACCTGCGGAATATATTTTATTTGAGCTTCTAGAATTGTAGTTTTAAACAGTTTCCAAGCTTCCCCAATGGTTTTGACCCTTTCTACTTTTCCCTTCAGTTTCCTCCCCACATGTCCCCTCATATCAGAAAAATTACCCCTTTTAAAGTTAAAAGTGGTTGTGTGAGTCTTTTTGGCCAATTCTCTATTTGTACAAATGTTGAACTCAACAACATTATGATCACTGTTTCCAAGTGGTGCAATCACTTTTACATCTCTCACCAGGTCTTGAGTGTTACTTAGGACCAAATCAAGGATCGCCTCTCCCCTGGTAGGTTCCGTGACCATCTGCTCCATAGCACAGTCATTTAGAGTGTCTAGAAACTCAATCTCTTTTTCCCGGCTAGAAGGCTCCAGAGCAAACTAACTTATGCAATAGTCAAATCGCTAACTCACACTGTATTTTATTACCAGTAGCTCACAAAGTAGAATTTTTGCTCACAAGACTCCACAGCTTAGAGGGAGCATTGGCAGGCCAAGAAAATAACAACTGGGGAAGGCTGAAGTCCCTCCCCTATCCGTGCTGTGGTGACCCTCTGAATCAGGGGGTCGCAATTCTTCAGAATTGAGTTCCCACGGGGAACTCACAGAAGCTGTCTGGCTGCTAGTCCCCACAGCAATCACGGGTTACATGTAATGTCTAGTTTGGGGCTAACTTGATTGCTGATAAAATAAACAAGAGTTTTGCACCACTCAACGAGTCTTAATTCTAGAGTCTATTTCGTCAGATGCATGAAGTTCATCCTCACCACATGGAGAGACACATGTGGGCAGAAAAACAAAAATTATAAACATTCAGAGCCAAAATCCCAGGGAAATGCAGACTGAGATTTTATTATGTAAGAATCAAATGTAATTAGAGATGCCAGTCTCCAGGTGGGGCCTGGGGATCTCCTGGAATTGCAGCTGATCTCTGGAATACAGAGATCAGTTCCGTTGGAGAAAATGGATGCTTTGGAGGGTGAACTCTATGGCACTGTGCCCCACTGAGGTCCTTGTCCTCCCCAGACTCCACCCTCCCAAATCTCCAGGAGTTTCCCAACCTAGACATGGCAACCCTACTGCCTGCTCCCAACTGGTGACCATGGGGGACCCGGCAACCCTATAGGGACCAAGCACCAAGGCTATTCCCAACAACGATAACTGGCATTCAGGGAGTGACTTTAAGTATGACAAGTAGAGGAGCGTGTCCCCATTTTCATCTGTGAAATACTGGGGGGCCTGGCCTGTGATATGTTTAAATCAGGAGGGAGATCTCCCCAAAGTGCTTTGAAGCTGTTTAGTACGTACAAGAGCTCAGATCCAAAATGTTTTGAATCGGTGACCCCCACCCCCAGTGTCCTAGCTGAATTTAAGCATGGGTGGAGTCGCAGTTAAATCATTGGCAGTTTATAGTGTCTCGCCCCCGCAACCACGCACAACATTTCTTAATTTCTCCATGCCGGGGATATAAAAGTGGATCATATGTTGTTTCTACAAACTTGGCTTAAGTGATTCCCTCCACCCCAAACGCTGGAAGGCGGTGACAGATAGGAAGTGTTTATGGACTTTGGGGAGGGAGGGGGGAGGCAGGAAGTTGAATTCTCCGGGAAGTAGGACATAAAACAGCCCAGACCTCAAAATACAGCTTCAGTGTTTTGCATGCTCACAGATACGTGAACCAGAATACCATACTCATACATAAACCTATGTAGCCTGCTTTGTAATATAAACATAGGGTTGCCAACCTTCAGTTGCTGGCTGGAGATCTCTCAGTTTGGTGAGGTGGTTAGGAGGGCAGACACTAATCTGGAGAACCGGGTTTGATTCGCCACTCCTCCACATGCAGCTGCTGGTGTGACCATGGGTCAGTCATAAGTTCTCTCAGAGCTATTCTCTCAAGAGCAGTTCTCTCAGAGCTTTCTCAGCCCCACCTACCTCACAGGGTGTCTGTTGTGGGGAGAGGAAAGGAAGGAGATTGTAAGCTGCTCTGAGACTCCTTCGGGTAGAGAAGGGCAGGGTATGAATCCAATCTCCTCCTCCTCCTCTTCTTCTTCTCTCCAGGTGACAGAGATAAGTTCCCTTGGAGAAAATGGCTACTTTGGAAGATGGACTCTATGGCATTATTATCCCTCCCCTGCCCAAACCCCACTCCCCAAATCCCTAGGAATTCCCCAACCTGGAGCTGGCAACCCTAGGTGTGAGCAATTTGCTCTCTCTCACACACACACAAAGCCCTCTCTCAACACACTAGGACACATCTAAAAGGTAAAGGTAAAGGTTCCCTTGCTCGAAAGCCAGTCGAGTCCGACTCTAGGGTTGCAGTGCTCATCTCTGTTTCTCCTCCTCCTCCTCTTCTCTCCAGGTGACAGAGATAAGTTCCCTTGGAGAAAATGGCTACTTTGGAAGATGGACTCTATGGCATTATTATCCCTCCCCTGCCCAACCCCACTCCCGAAATCCCTAGGAATTCCCCAACCTGGAGCTGGCAACCCTAGGTGTGAGCAATTTGCTCTCTCTCTCACACACACACACACAAAGCCCTCTCTCAACACACTAGGACACATCTAGCTGAGTCTTATTTGAGTAAAGGCTCCCCAGATTGTCGAAAGTCATCTCTAGAACATAAATATTGCTGCACACTCTGGGATCGGTTTCCTTGGGATGAGATGCCGCCAGAGGCTTATCTGCTTTATTTTCAAATACTCAAGTAGAAGGACAAGTCGAGGGCGAGAAGCACTCCTGTAAAGACAGGAGATCTACAATCTGTTGTGTAGTGGGTTAGCCATGGAAGAATTGCTGAGGCACGCATGATACACAGCACACTTTACTAGTACACAACACGCACGCACACCAACGGCCGACTGGCCGCTTATATACAGTCTGGGGAACCTCCCATTGGCCCATTCAAACCTCCCGCCAATGTCCCCTTGGTTCCCCTCGTGGCAGGGTGGCCCCATTGTTCTCCGGACTCAAGCTCTGCTGTATCGCGGGCGCCCAGTGGCGGTCTGCGGACACAACACAATCCCATATCAGTAGGGGTTCCAATTACTGGGAGCCAGTCTGGTTAGGAGCAGGGACTCTAATCTGGGAGATCTGGGTTTGATTCCCCACTCCTCCACTTGCAGCTGCTGAGTGACCTTGGGCAAGCCTTAGTTCTGTCAGAGCCCTTCTTGAAAAGAGCAGTTTCTCTAAGAGCTCTCTCAGCCCCACCTGCCTCACAGGGTGTCTGTTGTGGGGAGATTAAGGGAAGGAGACTGTAAACCGCTCTGAGCCTCCAAGTGAAGGGCGGGGTATAAATCGAATCTCTTCTTCTTCTCTTCTGGCACTTTCCTGGAAATAGACCTCAGACTCCAGACTAGAGAAATCAGGGCCCAGGAGAGAAAACAAGATGGTGGTGGTGGGTTCTTAAGCCACCAAGGATGGCTGCTTTAGACCAGGGGTGTCAAAACATGTGGCCCTTGGGCCAGAACCGGGCTCTTATCCAGGGCTCTTATCCAGCCTGCGAACGACTGGTGCTGTTCTCAGCCCATGAAGGAAAAGGGGTCGCAGGAGGACAAAAAACACCTCCTGGAAGTTTTGGAAACAGGCTCTCTGTCAGGCCTTCCCCTGAGCCCCAACGCTTGTATGGGAAACGCAGGAGGAATGAGAATTGGGGGGGGGGGGGATCTGGGAGAGCCAGGCTTTTAGAAATCAATTGCTTAATCAGGTTTTCCTGCGTCTTTTATACAGTTTATGTGGTGTATTCAATGCAATGGAAAACTGTGTTTCAAATCACTAATTGAAACACCATGTAAAGCTTCGTCCTGGGCAAGGATCCTAATAATTAAATCCCTATTGGTAGCCCAGGAAGAGCCGACCAATCATCTACCATCCAGTTCCCTGAGTGGGAATGTCATCTGTGATTGGATGTTATCTTGACAATCCTATTGGTTGTAATGTACAGTAGGGCGTGGCTACATTAGCCGGGAGAGTTTAAAAGAAGCACAGCTACAATGCAAAAGCTGTTCTGGTTATTCTGTTTATGGTTGTATTTTGCGTTGCTCAATAAAGCTGGATTGTTAGCTGAAATCACTCTCTGACTCTTTGTTATGTAGCTGACTTAACAGTTTATATCTCCAGTACCCAGAATTACATTTTAATGGCACGCATGGCCCAGCCTGATAAACTGACATTTATGTCATGTCCGGCCCTTGTAACAAAATGAGTTTGACACCTCTGCTCTAGACATTCCACACTCTCCTAGACTACGTGCCATCTGCACTATAGAGACTAGGAGGGGGAAGATTTCCTAGCCTGTCCATATTGATGCAGGTCAGTTAAATGTCTGGTACACACCTCTGATCTGCCTCGTTCTTCTCTGGTTGCTGTCTCAACAGGAGGTGCTGGGAAGAAAGACCAAGGTTGAGTCCCCCATTGTCTGCTGACTCTTAACAGGCTGATAGATCAAGATGGGTAGCCATGTTAGTTTGTCTGTAGCAACAGAAAAGAGGCAATTTGTGGCAGGGGATGAGCTTTTGTGAGTCACTGCTCACTTCTTCAGATACAGCTAGAATCCTATATATTGGAAAGTGGAGTGATTTCAGATAGCAGGTATGATTGGAGTAGGTGTGATATGGTCGGAGGCATAGAGAAATCAGCATTGGTGATGAGACAGGAAACCTAGATCTCGATTCAGTCCAGGTGGATGCATTGTCTTGAGCTTCATTATCAGTTACAGTTCAGTGGTTACTCTTTCTATTCTCTAATCCATGCTGGATAGTGACACTTCCCTCACACAGGCACTGGATAGGGGGCAACCTTTTCTTGCTTACAGACAGCCTGCTAACCTAAAACAACTTCTCACTTGCAATGATAAACTACTTAACAGTAACAGTAATTAGGGGGACCCAATAGATGTTGTTTACCTTGACTTCCAGAAAGCTTTTGATAAAGTTCTACTCTTAAGAGGCTGGTGGGGGGGGGGAATAAGGGGGCTCCTTGGTGTTCTGCTGATGTATGACATCACTTCTGGCAAATAACCAGAAGTGACATCATCATGCTAGGGTTGGGGTTTATCATAGAGTTTTCAGGGATTCTTAGAAGGGGAGGTCACTTACAGGTTTTCCCAGGAAGTGGTGTAATACCATTGGGCTGACAGCCATTTTGTAAATTCTTCTGCAGTGAGAATGGGAGCCAGGAATCCCCCACCACTAAGGTTGCCAGCTCTGAGTTGGGAAATACTTGGACATTTGGGGGGGTGAAGCCTGAGGAAAGCGGAGTTTGGAGAAGGGTGGGATTTCAGTGGGGTATAATGCCATAGAGTTCACCCTCCAAAGCAGATGTTTTCTCCAGATGAACTGATCTCTGTTGCCAGGAGATCAGTTCTAGTAGCAACTGCTTTGCATTTACACGGCACTTTCTGCATCCTCCCCCCCTCCCCTTACCACCATTATATCTCTGGCCAGTTTCTTCATACCCTCCATTAATCTGAGGAAGAGAGCTGTGTTTCTCGAAAGCTTATGCTACAATAAAGTTTGTTAGTCTTGAAGGTGCTACTGGGCTTTTTACTATGTTCTAGTAGCAGGAAATCACCAGCGACCTCCTGGACTGGCTACCCTACCTACTAGACTGGCAACCCTAAGTGTGATGCTGGTGTTACACTCAGGTGGGAGTGGAACATTCCAGGACTGTTTCTACCAGAGACTGGCTGAGCTTGAAGCTCTAGAACAATAGCCCTCCAGGACTCTGGAGGTGGCCAATGAGGAAGTAATGGTTCTGACAATCGTTGGTAGTTGTTTGGGAAGTGGGTGGCGTTTGCATGCTATTTAAACAGGGCCATTGCCCTGGGTCTTGTTCTTGGGGTCAGACTATGCATGGAACCCAGTATTTAACAGCTGGCATGCCCCCCCTTTCCTCCACCAGCCTTTGAAGTGCTGATGGTGGGCAATGGGAGGAATTGCTGGGGTGGGAGACCACTTACACCAAATCTCTGGGAATTTCCTGAACGAGACTTGGCAAGACCCTCCATTTCAGAGGAAGAGAGATTACACCCTCCAAAATGCTTCTTATCTACCAATTGACATGTCTAAGTCCCCCCCACGCCTCAAAGAAACAATATTTCTCTTCTGACACCAACTGTTGCATGTTTCATCTGCCTCCCCGGAAAGCGAGAAATCCCAGGGCCACCTTTACTCTTTCACTTTCCTTTGGACGGGAGCAAAGCAGGGGTTTGGATAAAGGGTACACGGGATGGCTTTGCGTTAACTGCTTGACTCATGAATCTTGAGCGGCAGCCAGGAAGCTCTCCATCGGAGCAGTAGATCCCTCTGAAAGAAACACCGTGACCCAAGGGCGGAAGCATATTGGAAGACAAGCATGGGTTTCCAAGGTATCACTGACCAAGAAAACAAACAACATTAGATTTTTAAATTAGCGAAAGGCAAGCCTGTTTCGAAGTAAATTAATAGTCTGTGGCAGCAGGCGGAAAAGATATTTCGGTGACGTGTAATAGTTGGGGGGAGGGCTTGGGCAGCGATCCTTCCGTGCAATATTATAAGTTCATCCCTTTTTGCACTGTGGAGGGGAATGTAGAGAAAGGACTCTGTAAACACCTAGCTTTCTGCATGCACAGAGTAGTCCGTCCTCCATACACGGGGTTCACATTTTCAATGAATTCCTGTGCGGTCTGCGTCCCTCTCTCTTTCTCTTTTTCCAAGCTTATTTTAGCCTGCCAGCGTTGGCATGGGATGGGGAGAGGAAGGTTGAGGAATGCGGAGAGAGTTGCCAACTGGGCAAGCAGCAAACAGGTGGCAGACAAAGCTCCTTTGATTCCCTTCTACAGCAGCTTTCCCCTCTTCCCGAGCATAAAAACAACTCTGCTGACGGCGGGCTTGTTACCAAAACAGAGGAGGTGGTCAGTTTGTGTCTGGGTGACTCCAGATAGGTAGCCCAGTTTGTCTGAAACAGCAACATAAAACTGGAATCCAGTGGAACCTTAAAAGCAAGCTTTTGTGAGTCAGATGGAGACCATTTCCACACAGGTTATTCCTGCCTCACAGGTAGGGTTGCTATCTTCCAGGTGTGGCCAGGAGATCTCCTGGAATTTCGACTGCTCTCTCTATACCAGAGATCAGTCACCCTGGAGAAAATGG
>NW_015166491.1:254742-278379 GCF_001447785.1 Gekko japonicus | reverse complement strand
CACCTCATAGAACTAACACCAAAAAAAATAGCCTCATTGAGGAGAGAGGATTTACAGCGCGTCGACAGGTGGACGCTCGGCTCGCTCCGAGCCCCCTAATTCACTTTCGTTTTCTTTTGGGCCTCCCGTTTGTCGAGAGAGCTTGACCAGCCCTCCCGGAGAGAGGGCTGGAGCAGAGGGCGTTTTTTTCCGGCCCCTCCCATGTTTTGGCAAAGCGGGGGGGGGGGTTAATGAATACGGTTTTGACTTCCACCCACCTTGGCAGCCTGCTGGGAAAAAATGAATCTCCTTCAGTCTTGTTAAGCAAGCAGCCATTCTAGAACTGATAAGGATGACATGTGATAGATGCCTGCCTGCTTCCTCTTATCTCTCCCGACTCTTTGAAAAGTTCCTTGGGCAAAAAGAAAGAAAGAAAGAAATAGGGAGGAAAAAATTTACCAAGGTATTGGGGGAGTAAGGTTCCCCCCCCCCTGTTAGATGAAAGCAAGGCAAGGGGTTGAATATTCTTTCAGAGTCCTGTCTGGCCTGGTCCTATCTTGTTTGGACCATTGGTGCCACTGGTTTGGAGTTAGTAGTGGATATAGTGATGACCCTGTGCACAGGTGGCTTTAAAGGTGGGTTAGAGAGATTCACGGAGGAGTGGTCTGTCAATAACTACTAGCCATAGTGACTAATGAGAACCTCCATATTCAGAGGTTTCAGTGCTAGCAGGTAACAGCCGTAGAAGGCCTTAGCCTCCAAACAGAAGAGAGCAATGAGGGCCCCGGTCACACAGGAGGATTTGCCCCGCAAGAGGGACAGATCGGGGGCGCATCAAGCACACCGCAACATCTGGGAAGCATCACGCACCCATCCCCGATCCGTCCCTTCGGCCCGAAAATGCACATTTAAAAGGTACTAGCAACAGAGCACTACCTTCCGGATGATGTGCGGCAACTCCAGGCGTCTGGTCGGGGAAGCGCTGGTAGCCCGTCGCAGCCAGCGCCGTTCCCCATCCCACGCATGCGCACAACTGTGCTACTGCCGGTTTGCTGCACAACATTTGATCAGCTGCCAGAGCATAGAGCCGTGGGGGCACGTCAGATTGCACTCCCGCGGTTCTTTTTGCTCCGGCTCTAATTTGCCTCCTTTTGGCAGTGGATCATCCCGCTCGTTTGACCGGGATCAAGGATGATCAGGGGCCTGGGGACCAAGCCCTACGAGAAAAGTAGGGTTGCCAAGTCTGGCCCACAAGCCGGCGGTGGACTTACAAGGAGGCTCGAAGAGAGGGGAGGGAAGAAGCGTGACGTTCCTATGCCCCCTCCAGGTGACGTACACGTCAGGGATGTCAGTGACGTGCCTACATCACCCGAAAGTGACATACACATATTGGTGACATCGTGGGGGCTACACTCTGTTTTGGGGGCAAAACTCTATGGTTTGAAGCTAATTCTACCATAGAGTTTTGTCCAGAGTGTCACCAGATGTTAGGCACTTTTATGTAGTGGCCCATCACTTGTGGCCCCTCATGGATCACTGCCTTGTCGTGGCGAGGGGGCTTGCGCAGTTCAATGAAGCTGTGGGCTATGCCGTGAAGGGCCACCCAAGACGGACAGGCCACAGCAGAGAACTCAGACCAAGCGTGATCCACCTGGAGAAGGAAATGGCAACCCACTCCAGTATTTTTGCCAAGAAAACCCCATGGACAGTATCAAAAGGCTAAAAGATATGACGCCGGAAGATGAGCCCCTCAGGTCGGAAGGTGTCCAATATGCTACTGAGGAAGAGCAGAGGACAAGTACAAGTAACCCCAGAAAGAGTGAAGCGGCTGGGCCAAAGCCGAAAGGACGCTCAGTTGTGGATGTGTCTGATGGTGAAAGGAAAGTCCGATGCTGCAAAGAACAATACTGCATAGGAACCTGGAATGTAAGATCTATGAATCAAGGTAAGCTTGACGTGGTCAAAAATGAGATGGCAAGACTGAACATCGATATCCTAGGAATCAGTGAACTAAAGTGGACAGGAATGGGCGAATTTAACTCAGAAGACCATTATATCTACTACTGTGGCCAGGAATCTCGTAGAAAAAATGGTGTGGCCTTTATAGTCAACAAGAGAGTGCAAAAGGCAGTACTGGGATACAATCTCAAAAATGACAGAATGATTTCTGTCCGATTCCAAGGCAAACCATTCAACATCACAGTAATTCAAGTGTATGCCCCAACCACTGATGCAGAAGAGGCTGAAGTGGACCGGTTCTATGAAGACCTACAACACCTCCTAGAACTAACACCAAAAAATGATGTCCTCATCATCATAGGGGACTGGAATGCTAAAGTAGGAAGTCAAAAGGTAACTGGAATAACAGACAAGTTTGGCCTTGGAAAGCAAAATGAAGCAGGGCAAAGGTTAACAGAGTTTTGTCAAGAGAACACACTGGTCATAGCGAACACCCTTTTCCAACAACCTAAGAGGCGACTCTACACATGGACATCACCAGATGGGCAACACCGAAATCAGATTGACTATATAATTTGCAGTCAAAGATGGAGAAGCTCTATCCAGTCAGTAAAAACAAGACCTGGAGCTGACTGTGGTTCAGATCATGAGCTACTCATTGCAAAATTCAGACTTAAACTGAAGAAAATTGGGAAAACCACGAGGCCATTCAGGTTTGACCTAGATCGCATCCCTGATGAATATACAGTAGAGGTGAAGAATAGATTCAAGGGTCTGGATTTGATAGATAGAGTGCCTGAAGAACTATGGACAGAGGTTCGTGACATCGTACAGGAGGCAGCAATCACCACCATCCCAAAGAAAAAGAAATGTAAGAAAGCAAAGTGGCTTTCTGATGAGGCTTTACAAATAGCAGAGGAAAGAAGGAAAGCGAAAGGCAAAGGCGAAAAGGAAAGATTTACCCAACTGAACGCAGATTTCCAGAGAACAGCAAGGAGAGATAAGGAGGCCTTCCTGAATGAACAGTGCAAAGTAATAGAAGAAAACAATAGAATGGGAAGGACTAGAGATCTCTTCAAGAAAATTGGAGAAATCAAGGGAGCGTTCCATGCAAAGCTGGCCATGATAAAGGACAAAAACGGTAGGGACCTAACAGAAGCAGAAGAGATTAGGAAAAGATGGCAAGAATACACAGAAGAACTATACAAGAAAGACCTCGATGTCCTTGACAACCACGACGGTATAATCACTGACCTCGAGCCAGACATCCTGGAATGTGAAGTTAAATGGGCCTTAGAAAGCATTACTAACAACAAAGCTAGTGGAGGTGATGGTATTCCAGCTGAGCTATTCAAAGTCTTAGAAGATGATGCTGTTAAAGTTCTGCACTCCATTTGCCAGCAAATTTGGAAAACGCAACAGTGGCCACAGGATTGGAAAAGATCAGTATACATTCCAATCCCAAAGAAGGGCAATGCCAAGGAATGTTCAAACTATCGCACAATTGCACTCATATCACACGCTAGCAAGGTCATGCTCAAGATCCTACAAGCTAGGCTTCAACAGTACGTGGATAGAGAACTACCAGAAGTACAAGCTGGGTTTCGAAGAGGTAGAGGAACTAGAGATCAAATTGCCAACATTCGCTGGATTATGGAGAAAGCAAGAGAGTACCAGAAAAATATCTACTTCTGCTTCATTGACTATGCTAAAGCTTTTGACTGTGTGGATCACAACAAACTATGGCAGGTCCTTAAAGAGATGGGAGTACCAGACCACCTCACATGTCTCTTGAGAAACCTGTATAAGGGCCAAGAAGCGACAGTTAGAACCGGATATGGAACAACTGATTGGTTTAGCATAGGAAAAGGAGTACGACAAGGATGTATACTGTCACCTTGCTTATTTAATATATATGCAGAGTACATCATGCGAAATGCTGGCCTGGATGAATCACAAGCGGGAATTAAGATTGCTGGGGAAAAGATCAACAACCTCAGATATGCAGACGATACCACTCTGATGGCAGAAAGTGAAGAGGACCTCAAGAGCCTCTTGCTCAGGGTAAAAGAGGAGAGCGCAAAAGTGGGCTTGAAGCTCAACATCAAAAAAACTAAGATCATGGCATCCGGCCCCATCACTCCTTGGCAAATAGAAGGGGAAGTCGTGGAAGTAGTGACAGACTTCACGTTCCTGGGATCCCAGATCACCGCAGACTGTGACAGCAGCCATGAAATTAAAAGATTTCCTTGGGAGGAAAGTGATGGCGAACCTAAACAGCATGATAAAAAGTAGAGACATCACCCTGCCAACAAAAGTCCGCATGGTCAAAGCAATGGTATTCCCAGTAGTCATGTATGGCTGTGAGAGTTGGACTATAAGGAAGGCCGAGCGCCGAAGAATAGATTCTTTTGAACTATGGTGCTGGAGGAGACTCTTGAGAGTCCCTTGGACTGCAAGAAGAACAAATCAGTCAATCCTCAAAGAAATCAACCCTGACTGTTCCCTGGAAGGCCAGATAATGAAACTGAAGCTCAAATACTTTGGCCACCCAATGAGAAGGGAGCACTCACTGGAGAAGACCCTGATGCTGGGAAAGATTGAAGGTCAAAGAAGACGGGGACGGCAAAGGATGAGATGGTTAGACAGTGTCATAGATGCAACGAACATGAAATTGAGCCAACTTCAGAGGACGGCGGAAGACAGGAAGGCCTGGCGTGATCTGGTCCATGGGGTTGCAAAGAGTCGGACTCGACTGTGCAATTGAACAACAACAACAAAACATGGGATGGTAAGATAGTATACATAAGGGGGTAAAGGTCTTGAGAAAGAAAGACCAAAAGGTAGGGGTGAGCAAGCTCTGCAGGCTCTCAGGATAAGACTACTATAATCAATTTCTTGGACACACTTTTTGATCAGTGAAAATGCTTTGGATTTGCCCATCTCAAAAATATCTTTAATCAACATTCCAACTATCATCAATTTCTCATCCAGGGTTTTCTCCCTTTCTCACAATACAACAACTCGTGGGTACTCAATGAAATTAATAAGTGGTAGGCTTAGAACAGATAAAACGAAGTATTTCTTCACCCAAAGAGTAACTAACATGTGAAATTCACTGCCACAGGAAGTGGTGGTGGGTACAAGCAAAGACAGCTTCAAGAGGGGATTGGATAAACATATGAAGCAGAAGTCCATCAGTGGCTATGAGCCACAACATATAGATGGAACTCTATGTCTGGGGCAGTGATGCTTGGGGGGCAACAATGGGAGGGCTTCTGGAGTTCTGGCCCTATCGGTGTACCTCCTGATGGCGCCTGGGTTTTGGCCACTGTGTGACACAGAGTGTTGGACTGGAAAGGCCATTGGCCTGATCCAACATGACTTCTCTTATGTTCTTATGATGCTCTCAGAGGGTAGCTATCGGGGATCAGAAAAAGAATTGGTTTTTATACCCCTCTCTTCACTACCCAAAGGAGTCTCAGAGTGGCTTACAATTGCCTTCCTTTCCTCTCCCCACAACAGACACCCTGTGAGATACATGGGGCTGAGAGAACTCTGAGAGAACTGCTCGAGAGAACAGCTCTGAGAGAACTGTGACTGACCCAAGGTCACCCAGCTGACTTCATGTGGAGGAGTAGAAAATCAAACCCAGTTCTGCAGATTAGAGTCCACTGCTCTTAACTGCTATACCAAACTACACACAGAGAGAGAGAGAGAGAGAGAGAGACATACACACACCCTCTAGTGGAACTTGTTAGGAGATTTGGCATTAGGTGCCATCAATATGCTGATGACTCAACTCTTTCTCCTCCTGGATAATGTCAGACTCTTGCATGAACTAACTCCCAACAACACTCTTTTGGTAAAGATTTGTTTATTGAGATATGTAGCTGTGTTAAGTAGAAGCCATTGTCAGAACTGACTGGGTTTGGCGCCAGCCCGATTTTATCCCTAGTTCAAACAACATCCCCCAGTGGCCCATCCAGTCATACTGTCCACTCAGCCCACCTAAATCTAACACTGCTCCTCACCCCCCACCTGTGAGCCTACAATTATTTATCAATGACAGAATAGCTAGCAGAGACAGGATTCAAGGTTGCTCAAATTCTTCCCATTCGGGAGGCTCTTAAGAAAACAGTTACAAAGTGGCTAAGCAAAGCAGGTTCCCACACAGGCATTCATTCAATCACCCATTCCTCCCCCCCCCCCAGTCCAGATACAAAATAGTACTGCTTCAAACAGCCATAATGACCGAAGGGAAACGCCTAAAACGCTCTAGAGACGCGGAGGAGGTTTTTTCTCCTCCAAAAAGTAAGCAAACAAAGATAGATGACTTTGTCAGAGGAGGAACTCCTGCTGTTGATATTTATAACATTCCAGTCTCTAATAGATTTGCGGCGTTAGCTCAAGAAGAAACTAATTTGAAGGAGATGGCAGACAATGAGGAAATTTCCTCCAGCAATATGCCAACAGGTGTGCCTTGTTGTGACTGTGAGGGGAATCTCTGTAGCATAACAAATCTGATTTTCCATACAGTTAAGCATATATTGGAATATTTAAAGGAAATCAAGGAGAAGCTTGAGAATTTATCGGACTTGAAACCTAGGGCTTGTGCTTGTGCTGTGAGTAAGCTCAGAAACTCTCCAGGCACTGATAACATACATGATAACATACCGGATAAGACGACGGCTTGTTTAACAAACAGAGCTAAAGATCCAACTAATATTCTCCCTTTTACAACAAAAACTGATGACGGGAGCCATAGGTCTCATCTGACCCTACAATCAAAGCAAATTTGTCTAACTATTTGTGGTTTTCAAGGCAGGATTCCAAGGTGGAACACCAGATGGATGGCACTTAAACATTTGAGTACTCTTCTTGGTGTACGAGTCTCCAGGATTGATTTGGAAGCTATAGAATTGATTAGCCTGCCGACTCAAGTCCAGAGAGTGTTACTCATGTTTTATAGCAGACACTTTCCCTCTTTAATGATGAAACAGAACATAGCCCTTAGGAAAAAAGGGATCTTTCCAGCACGAGTATTTGTAAATACCTCGAAACCAGTTTCACTTTTGCCCACGATCCGTAAAATGAATATAGGAAGGAATAAGACGATATCTGACCAACCCGATCTGATGGATTTCTCTCCGCAGGAGGATAAACCACCCGATTTAGATGTGGAGTATAAGACTGATAAATCGTTAAGGAAGTTTCCATCCACTACAGCTTCTAATTATACTAGTTTAAATCTGGATAATTCTGTGGAGGAAGAATTGAAAGATGTATTCCCAAAACTCCCAAGAGAAGATCAAGTTGTCATCGTGGACAGATTGGAGCTGTTGAAGAACAGCTTATTGGCCTTGGGAAGTCAATGTGGAAATCTAGACTCCAATACTCTCAGGAAGACTTCATTACAACACCCCTGTAAAGCTCATGAAGAGATGGACTGTTTCGAAACTACAACAAACTCTGTTAAGGATTTGGTTACATTATTGGATTGCAAGAATCTTAAAACAGATATGGAAGCAGTAAGAAATGACAAGAAGAAGGATGACAGCGGAAGCCACCTGACCACTGCACAGCCGTTAAGCATGATAAATTTCCATTCTGCAATTGCACCAGTGGACTTAATTCCTAATTCTGAGGTCCAAATTTCAAGCTCTTCTATGGAGGGGAATCCATCCAGGTGTCCAACTAAAGGAACGGTTTTGGGTCCTGTTAAAAGCGTCGAGCCTGTGATGGACTTTAGTAATGGATGCGTGTTTAGTGACCCAACAGGCCAATTGGATTTGATTTCTTCTGATTGACTACATAACTCAACTTCCTTTGATGGACACAACAACTCACAGACTATCTCCTTAATGTCATGGAATGTCATGGGATGGGTTAATAGATTGAGGGATGTTGAAACTGTAACTTTTTTGAGGAAGTTTGATGTAATTTTGCTTCAAGAGACTTGGCGGGTAGATCCCATTATTTTTAATGGGTATAAAGCATATGATCTGCAAGCACTGCCCTCTAAAAGAGGGAGAGCAAAAGGGGGGTTGGGTATTTTAATATCAACTATTTTGAATGTAAGGGCTAAACAACTGGCTTCCTTTAATCAAGTGGCTATGGCATTAGTGTTGACGTATTCCCAGACAACATGTTTAATTATTAATGTCTATTGTCCCCCACAGAAAGATATAGATTGGGCAGGTCTTGAAACGTACATCTGGAATTTAATTATGGAGCATCCTACTGCATATTTGATAGTTGGGGGAGATTTTAATGCTAGGATAGGTCCAAATAACGACTTTCTCTATGAAAGATATAATACCTGTCCCCCAGAGGAGCAAGTACCTTCCCCCCCACTTGTGAGATGTTCAAAAGATCAAAAGTTTAATTCTGCTGGTTATGGTTTTTTGCAAATGGTAAATGGCATTAATTGTCATATTTTAAATGGTTCATATCCTACAGATTATCCAGCTGAATTTACCTATTGCTCTGGTGAGAGGAGGAGTGTCATAGACTATATTATTGTCTCAGGAAATGTGTTAAATCTGGTTGAACTATTTGAAGTCTCCTCGTATTTAGAGAGTGATCACTTCCCTACTATTCTGAGATTTGTGGCACCGAACTGTGATCCCCGAATCATAGATTTACATCTGCAGGAGAATGAGGAAGGAAATGAGTATTATAGGGTACCTTGGAATGAAAGGAGAGAGAAAGAAATTGCAGAGCTTTTGAGTTCTGGGGCTCTTGATGAGTTTTTAACTAAGTTAGGAATTGAGGGTCAAGAAGACTTACATCTGGATGCCTATGCTCAAATTATAAAAGAAATACAAAATGTAATGGGGAAGCCTTGCTCCAAACAAAATAGATTAACCAATAGTAATTCCAAGCCTTGGTTTGATAAAGAGTGCAGAACTATGAAAAGTGCTCTTAATGCTATGTACATCAAATATAGGTGTGACGAGGCCAAGGATACTCTTGAGGATATGAAAAACTTAAAGAAACAATATAAGTCCTTGATACGGCGGAAGAAGAAGGAAGCCATAGTCCTGGCATGGGAGCAACTAAGCTCAGCATGTAGAGATAAAAATCCCTGTTTATTTTGGAATTTGGTCTCCAACTGTACTACTAGACCTCCCTCAGT
Source organism: Gekko japonicus (assembly GCF_001447785.1). Classification (NCBI taxonomy): domain Eukaryota; kingdom Metazoa; phylum Chordata; class Lepidosauria; order Squamata; family Gekkonidae; genus Gekko; species Gekko japonicus. Next base: position 269,300 of record NW_015166491.1, on the reverse strand, counting down.
GTGCAGTAATACAATTCTCCCTGAAATTTGGGAGAAATATTTTGAGCAGCTCTACCAAGGCCAGGATGAGGCTGCAACAGAGGACCTGGATATAGGTATTTTACCCTCTTGGCCCCCTGTGCATCCTCAAGAAATTAAGAATCTTATACAGACCTTGAGTTCCAATAAAGCCCCAGGCTCTGATCTCATATGTGCAGACCTGATTAAGAGGAACCTTGAGTGGTGGGTTCCAGTTCTTGCTACTTTATTTACAACTATAGATAGAACTGGTAGAATTCCTAAAGACTGGGGGGTGGCAATAATAGTGCCTATTTACAAGAAAGGGAACAGAGCGGACCCTGTTAATTATAGGCCGATCAGTCTCCTAAGTATAATAAGTAAGCTTTACTCAAAACATTTACAGTGGAAGCTAAAAGACTGGATGGAGCAGGAAGACTTTTTGAGACAGGAGCAAGCAGGCTTTAGAGAGGGACGGTCATGTCTAGATCAGTGTGTGATACTGAACCATTTAATTTCCAAATACTCCACGAACTCTTTAACCTCATTGTATGCAGCTTTCATAGATTTTAAATCTGCATTTGATTCTGTCTCAAGAACTACCCTATGGGAAAAGTTGAAATCCTCTACAATAGATAGGCGCTTATTGTTTCTATTGAGAGCTCTCCATAAAAACACTTTTGTTAGGGTACGATGTAATCCTCAAGGTCATCTTACAAAGATGATCAGGTCAGACAGAGGAGTAAAACAAGGATGTATTTTGGCACCTCTTTTATTTAATATTTACATTAATGATATGGTACAGTTTTTGCACAAACTTGAATTCCATCCTCCAAAACTTGCAGATAGACATATTTCAATTTTACTATACGCAGATGATGCTGTCCTGCTTTCTAGGACCCCTAAGGGACTTAAGAGAGCTCTGTGTGCTCTTTGGCAATACTGCAGTCAGAACTGCTTAGAGATAAATTACACGAAGACTAAAATAATGGCTTTTGCCAACAAGCCTAGGGTGTTTAACTGGGTCATTGACTCTCGTCCCATTGAGCAAGTTCGCTGCTATAGATATCTTGGAGTTATATTTCAGTCGTCTGGTCATATGAAAGGCCATGTTGATTACCTGTCAGCCAATGCGAAGAAAAGTGCTGGAGCTATTCAGAAGTTCTTTTGGTCCAAAGGAGGTCGCAACTTAGAAGCTGCCATTAAGTTATTTACTATAAAAGTTTTACCCCAATTATTATATGGAGCTCCTTTGTCCCTCCTGGCAAATTTGACCTTACTTGAAAGAACGCAATCGAAATTTTTAAGAGCTATTTTTCAAGTTCCACCAAGTGTTTCAAACGCTGCAATCCGCTTAGAGGCTGGCCTGGTCACGGTGGAGGCAAGATTGTGGATTGCTGCATTTCATTATTGGTTAAAACTGATTTTCTTATCCACTGGCCTTTCCCATACTATGATGCAAGACAACTTTGTTCCCTTATGGCGGAAACAGATAGAAGATAAACTGGTTTGTTATGGTTTTTCAAAACAATTTATTCTGTCCTTGGGACATGAGCAGGCTAGATCAGTTCTAAAACAAAGAATACTAGATGTTGAACGACAGATGGACGTGAGTAGGATTAGGAGCCCTGTATTTGATGTAAGTACACTTAATAAGATAACTTTGAGATCTTATATCAAATATTTAGATATTTGCAACCACAGAAGAATTTTTACCCTATTAAGATACAACGCCTTACCCTCAGCCATAATGGAGGCAAGATATACTAGAACACAGAGGAAAAGTTGTATATGTGGGTTGGGAGCTGACGAAACATTGGAACATGTAATTTTTGATTGTATTATATATCAAAACATTAGGGAAGATTTGATCAAGCCCATAGTTAATTCCTTTCCAGGTCATAATAGAAGCATACTTTTGTCAACTATGCTGGCAGGGGATAACCAAAAGCTGACTAGGATGGTTGCCAAATTTGGTTGGTTGGCATACCAAACTAGGAAAGAAATAAAGTACAGATAGGCCTAAATCTAATTTCTGATCTTAATATTGATTTTATCATGTCTGTATTTTAACACTTTTAGATTCTTATTTATAATTTTAGATGCCATAATATTTTATAATTTTATTGCTCCCTTATCTGTACTTATCTGTCTTCTATTATACTGGTCTATGACCGTAATAAAGGCTTGTTGTAGTACTGGCAAGAAAGACAGAACAGAGAACTTCCATGGCAAACGAGGCCCCAAGTTTGACAGCTAAGCAGCCAGATGCAGCCCTTGGAGGCAAGGTGGAATTTAAAAAAAAAAACCCACAAAAAAGATCTCTACAGAATGAATACATGACAAACAGTTAACATGAGGGGAAAACTTTTTTAAAAAACTATTCTATCTGCATGCACTAATAGCACATTTCCCCCAGAAATCAGATAATCAGGGCCATCGTATACATCACATAGGTGTTCTGCAGTCTGGTATATTTAGGTAGATAAATATCAGGGCTACAGAGTTGGTGGGTGGGTGGGGGGAGTTTAACTCTTTCTTCCTATATTGTTTTCCCAGTTGAAATTGCCTCCATAGGCTGCAAAGAGCACCAGTAGTAAAAGAAGAGAAGTACCCTTTCTCTGCTATGGGGGGTAGGTAGAGACTCCACAGTTTAGTGCAGCAGCAGCATCCACTCTGGGCCCATAAAGTTTGAAGTGACTACCTGAGCATATGTCTATATAACAATCCTCTTAGCGTATTGGCCATTTCCAGCTCTCCCATTGGCTGTGCAATGTACTCCATCAGCCATTGGCCCGTCAGCCGCTACTCAAGAGTACTCGCATGCCATTGGCTGGGGGCTGGGTCAGCTCCTCTTCCCCACCCACTCCCACTTCAGTCACTGTTCCCTGTCAGAATAACTGGCAAACGGCTCTCTCTCCTGACGAAGACACTTCTGCTTGGCTCCTCTGTGGGACTAACATTTCCCTCAGTGGCTGTTGGTAGGCAACCAAGCTTGGTTCTGTCAGTAAAAAGACAAAGGATGGAAACCCTTTCCAGGCCTTTGTGAGGAACTCATTGGGGCCAATCCTGACTAGGGCTGCCAGCTCCAGGTTGGGAAATTCCTGGATATTCTGTGTCTAAGGAAGCCAGAGTATGGGGAGGGGAGAGGCTTCAGCTCTCAGAACAGAATACCATAGAGCCCACCCTCCAAAACAGTTATTTTCTCCAGTGGGGAAGAGATTTGTTGTCTGGAGTTCAGTTGTGATACTCGGCGATCTTCAGGCTCCACCTGGAGGTTGGTTAGCCTAGGCATAGCAGTTAGCGCTTCAGAGCAGGGTCTGCCAGACCCAGGTTCTTGCTGTGGAAGCTGTGATTTCGTACCAGTCACAGACTTTCAGCGTAACCCCCTCCCCTGCCCACTGCCAACATGGCCACTTTCCTGTCAGAATAAACTGTGAATCTTTGGAAGACCGAATGCTGCAAGTCCAAATGGATAAGGCTAACATGGTCCTGCGCTTCCAGGGTGTGCCAGAGAATAGAGGAGAGAATCTTAAAGAACTGATGACTGAGCTGCTAGCCCCAGTGACAGAAGTGAAAGCGGAAGTGCTGCTCAACGACATGGATGTGGCCTATAGGTCATATTCAGGATATATAAAGAAAAATAATCTGCCTGGGGAAATTGTAGTAAGATTCTCAAAGAGGCACGTCAGGGATGCAATCCTGAAAGCGGTCGCTGCAACACCCCTGAAGGCAGGGGAGAATGTTATCAGAACGCTAAGGGATATTCCATTTGAAGTGAGGCAACGTAGAAAGAAATACTAAGAACTTGTGCTCTTTCTTCAAACAAACTCAATTGGATATAAATGGCTATTTCCAGAAGGCCTCCATAGGCTGCAAAGAGCACCAGTAGTAAAAGAAGAGAAGTACCCTTTCTCTGCTATGGGGGGTTCAAGATAAATGAGAAAAAAGAAAAGATAGACTCTGTTCTGAAAGCTCAAGAGTTTCTAAAGGAACAGCTGGGAAGGCCAGAGGACGAGAAAAAAGAAGAGGATAGCAAGTCCAGTGGCGAGTTGGAAACGGGTTCATCCAGTGAGGACTCTTTGTCTGAGCAGGGGGCAGCTGCCCCAAAAAGTCCCTACAAACTGCGGAAGAGAAGGGAAAAGAAGAAGTAAAGGCTGAAGGACTCTGAATTGTGCCTTTGAGAACTTTGGTTCTGGGGAATGATTGGGGGTACTGTACTAGACAGTTAAATGAAACTCTAAGGGTAAAAGTTTTTAAATATGTAGTATTCCCCCCCCCCCCATTTTTTGTTGTAGTTATTTGTAGGGTTAAAAAATCAATAAAAAATCCCCTCCGGGAGCTTAAAAAGAAAAGAAAAGAATAAACTGTGAAAAATTGCTAGGCAACCAAGCTTTGTTCTGTCAGTAAAACAGGGTTGTTGTGCAAGTCAAAAGGGGGAGAGGAGAATGATGTAAGATGCTTTGGTCCCCATTGCAGAGAAAAGCTGTACTTTTCCTCCTGGGGAATCATTGTTCCCAGTTTCCAGGTGAGGGCTGGATATTACTCAGAATTACAACTGCTCTCCAGATGGCAGAGATCAGTTCCCCTGGAAAAAATGGTGGACTCTGTGTCATTATACCTTGCTGAGGTCACCACAGCAAATTAATACTAAGTGCCTAAAGCCAGTCTTTTTCGGCAGTTAGGACAAAATCAGTTTATATCACTCTCCCCCTTTTGATCTGCACAACAACCCTATGAGGTAGGTTAGGCTGAAAGTCTGTGATTGGTCCGAAATCACTCATTCAGGTTCCACAGCAAGAACTTGAATCTGGCAGACTCTGCTTTGAAGTACTAACTGCTACGCCACACTGGCTGTGGTATCACCTGGTATCACAACTGAACTCCAGACAACCAATCTCTCTCTCCCCCTGGAGAAAATAACTGCTTTGGAGAGTAGACTCTATGGCATTCTGTTCAGCTGAGGCCTCTCCCCTTCCCAAACTCTGGTTTCTGTAGACTCCACTACAAAATGTCTAGAAATATCCCAACCTGGAGCTGGCAACCGTAGTCAAGACTGGCCCAAGTGAGTTCCCCACAAGGGCCAAAGTAGGCCTGGAAAGGGCCTCCTCCCGCTGTCTTTTTACTGACACAACCAAGCTTGGTCGCCTAGCAACAGCCACTGAGGGGAAAGTAGGGTTGCCAGCTCTGAGTAGGGAAATACCTGGAGATTTGGGGGGTGGATCCTTTGGAGGGCAGGATTTGGGGAGGGGAAGGACTCAGCAGAGTATAATGCCATAGGGTCAACCCTCCGAAGCAGTCATTTTCTTCAGGGGAACTGATCTCTGTCATCTGGAGATCAATTGTAATAGTGGGAAATCTCTAGGTTCCACCTGGAGGCTGGCAACCCTAGGGGAAAGTGAGCTGCACAGCAGGAGGAGAAGAGAATGGTTTGATGGCCACTGACCCACCTCAGTAGCCAGCCAGCCACAGAGGAACCAAGCAGGGAAAGCATCTTTTTCAGGAGAGACAGCTGTTTTGGCAGTTTATTCTGACAAAGAGAAGAGTGGCTAAGCTGGCAGTGAGTGGGGGAGATGACCCAGCCCCCAGCCACTGGCACACGAGTACTCTTGAGTGGCAGTTGATGGGTCAATGGTTGATGGAGCTCACAGGACAACCAATGGGAGAGCCGGAAAGTTCCAATATGCTGGGCTTATATATAGGATTATTATCATATGGCATTGTGTGTAGAATAGCCAGGAGATCCTAAGATTGTCTGGCAGGAAAACGTTCTAGCTCTTTAGTGTTATGCACCACTAGGTAGTGAGCTAGACTTGTTTTTAAGGTAAGAGACATTTCAGACGTGGTTTGCCATTTCCTGCCTCTCTGCATCACAACCCTGGTATTCCTTGGAGGTCACCCTTCCAAATACTAGACAAAGCCGACCCTGCTTAGCTTCTGAGATCTGATGGGATCAGGCTAGCCTGGGCTTTGGCGTAGCGTAGTGGTTAAGAGCGGCGGACTTTAATCTGGAGAACCAGGTTTGATTCCCCACTCCTCCACATGCAGGCAGCTGGGTGACCTTGGATCAGTCACAGTTCTCTCAGAGCTGTTCTCTCAACAGCAGTTCTCTCAGAGCTCTCTCAGCCCCACGTACCTCACAGGGTGTCTGTTGTGAGGAGAGAAAGGAAGGAGATTGTAAGCCCCTCTGAGTCTTTGAATAAAAAGTAGGGTATAAATCTTCTCCTTCATTTTTCTATGTAACAGCTTTCTTTCTTTTCTTTTTTAAACACAGTAAGATTTTTCTTGATGATATTCAATCAGAAATTCCAGTACTTCCCCCCCCCAAAGAAAGCAAATTCTATATCCTTTCCAACCTACGGGGGTGCCGTTTAAAATGATGGGGTGTTAACACCTTTGTCTTCAAAGCTTCCAGTACTGACTTGTGGTTACAGAATGGCCTTTTGTGTACCAGTCCTGTATGGCAGGTAGGCCCATAGCTACAGAGGGGCTTTTAGGGACTCCGCCTCCTTTCTTAAAGGCTTTCTTAAAGGCCCCACAAGAATTTCTCCTGTAAATGCTTTTTAAAATCATTTAAAAACATTTTTAAAGGTGTGTGCTCTTTTAAGCAGAGTGGGGGTGCTGTAGTTGACTAATTCCTGCATTGAGCAAAGGGGGTGGAGTAGGTGACCTCTAGGATCCCTGCTAACTCTGTGTCAACAAACTGGTCTCCTTTAAGAGAGTTTTCCTGCCAAAGTGTTAGCTTTCTTGATCATAGAAGTCATCACCCCGACCTGCCTGCTTGTTATCAGAATTGTTGCTTAGGCTGGCAGAAGTGATTACCTTGCAGCAGCTGAGAACTGTCATCTAAATTGGGTGACAGCTTGCAATTTAGAGATCCATCCTGGTAACAGCTTTCTTTTGGATAAATGGTTAATAGGCTAAGGGTGATTGTTAGCATAAGAACACCTATGTAGAATAGACAGCTTGAGAAGATTCAGAGAGAGGAAAGCAACTGAGTCATAATCCTCAGAATTCTGGCTTTTCTTTCTGCACTGAGAACTTCAGCCCCACCAGAAAAAAAATTGCCCTACTAGCCACAAAACTGTGGCTATGGGCCTGATGGAAGATGTGCTTAAAATTTTGCACCAGCCACACCTGATCTTTGGTTCAGTCACTGCTTTCGTTCTATTTTTTCCTTGGGTATCAGGTCAGAATTTACTTACAAAAATGCATATATATTTTTTAGGTTGAAGAACAAGACTCTACTTTTCTGCTCAACACTACAGTGAACACAGAACATAACTACAGCTCTTTTGAATCAAAACTGTTTCCCTTGAACTTACACAGTCCTAAGCATAGATGACAAGGTGGAGTCAGGTTACTGACAAACAGAACCTTCATTGTAAAACTGCTCAACTCCCTCCCCCTTTCAAATATGGTATGATGCATGAAACATTCCGTGTGTCACACTGCATGGTTTAAGAAGTGGCTGCTGGTGGGGCTAAGAGGTTTCTGATCAGTTCTTTTATGTCCACAGTGCTTCTGAAGAGGCGAACAGAAGCTTAGGCGCAAAGATTCCTAGTCTTAATTAATTAATCTTAACTGGAACGGAACAGATGTATCAAGGATAAGCGGTGCTATGTCCAGTTTTTGGGCATCAGATTCTTAATCATGGCCTTTCATGACTGAAAATGACCATGATTAAGGATCTGATAAGGAGCTGCGGTGGCTCAAGTGGTTAAGACGCTGAACTGCAGGCTGTGGAAGGTTGGTAGTTCAGCAGTTCAAGACCCGGGTGCCGCAAGACGGGGTGAGCTCCTGTCTCTAGTTCCAGCTCCTGCCAACCTAGCAGTTTGAAAGCAAGAAATTGCAAGTAGATAAATAGGTACCACTTCGGTGGGAAGGTAACAGCGTTCCGTGCGCCTTGGTGTTTAGTCATGCCGGCCACATGACCATGGAAATGTCTTCAGACAGCGCTGGCTCTTCGGTTTTGAAACGGAGATGAGCACTGCAACCCTAGAGTCGGATTCAACTGGCTTTCGAGCAAGGGAACCTTTACCTTTACCTTAAGGATCTGATGGCTAGACAGGGGCACAGTTTGCCTTTAGCCACATAAATGATGCTGTTTGATGCACAGAATGTTTTTAGCAAGTGACTGAAAAGCTATTGGAAGCAGAGGTCATTTCGGGGGGGAACGCGGGGGAACGCAGTCCCCCCGGTGTTTCTTGCCCCCCCCGCCGGCCTTGCAGGTCCACCGCCGGACCCCTCATGGGGCTCGGCAGTGGAGCTGCAAGGCCAGTGGCGGCGGCTGGGACCGTTGGGGGCGGGGTGTGTGGCTTTATGACACACTTCCGGTGATGTCAGGGGTGTGTGGCCTTACGACAAATTTCCGGTGATGTCAGGAGGTTGGCATATGCTAATGAGTTATGCTAATGAGTTCCCCTAGCTCTTTTTCTACGAAATGACCCCTGATTGGAAGTAATAGGAAGCAAATATGACTCTGTCTGCAGCAACGTGTATTGTTTGAGCTAAAGCAAACCATTCACCTTATGCAACCGAAATCGCTGAGTCACTCCAACAGCAACTTCTTAAACTTGTTATGTCAGTGTTTCTCACAGAAATGTCTTTCCTCCTGAGACCAATCTAATTTAGACTATTTGGAATTGTCCACCACATATACATCTACCTGTTCTGACCAAGACTGCCAGAGCACAGTTTTCTCCTCATCTGGATACCTCTCTTATTTTGGAAGTTTTCTCTGAACCCTGAAACACTCTCTTTGTCCAGTTAGGTTGCAGCCTTGAAGACTCACCTTGCACCAATGTCTGTGCAGCTGTAGAATATTTGCTGATGTATATTTCATGTCCCTTCTGGATTATTTTGTATTATTTGCTGCTCAAGACATCTCCCTTTACAGGATAGGTAGCTACAGGCAAGGGACCCACAAGGACTTGTGAAGGCCATTTAATTTCTACCCCCCCCCCAACACTGTTTTTCCCCTTTCCTCTTCCACTGCCTCCCTTGCCTCATACAGGGCTGGGCAGGCCATGCCAAGTGCTGCCCCCAGGCCCATAGCTACAGTGGGGCCTCCCGGGGCCCAGCCCCCCCAATTACTGGCAACTTCCCATCCAGCCCAGGCCTCGTGACTTGCACTTTTTTCATTTTACTTGTGGCGCTCCCTTGGGGTGTGTGCAGGGTGCCCCCCGAATTTTAAAAAAATCCTAACTACAGGCCCGGCTGCCCCCCCCACTCTTCAGGGCTTGGGAAGACCAAGTCAGCCATCCTCGCCTTTCCGGGGCTCATACGGGCTGATCTGGGTGCCACCTACCCCACCTTGCCTCGTGCAGGGCTTTGGCCAGGCCAGGCTCAGCCCTTCTGTCACTGCCCACTTACAGGGCATTCCTTAAACTGCCTGTAGGACCTAAAAGAGCAGTTCTTAGGAGTGAGACACATTGGAAGGAAGGTTTCTTCCTTATGTGGAGGCTCTTTTGCTGTGAATTTGGGATTAAATTGGAAAATGGTCCATATTCATACTGACATGTGTCTAGTTTACTGGTCCCTTCATGTCTGTACATGGTGACTTTTTTTGGTAGAATGGTCCCAGGGAATTCTGATAAATAATTCTTTCCCATCTCTTACTGGAAGGTTTCATTTTGTTCTTTTATCTGTTCAGTATGTCTAAGGATTCTACTGGGCATCAAAAGCATGAGAAGACTGGGAGAAAACTGAGGTGCTTTCATTCTGCTACTAATCTCTCCCCTCCCCCCCTTTTTATCCAATCTTAGAATCATGGAATCACAGAGTTGGAAGGGGTCCAACCCCCTGCTCAATGCAGGATCAGCCTAGAGCATCTCTGACAAGTGTTTGTTTAGCTGCTGCTTAAACGCCAGCAAGGGGGAGCTCACCATCTCAGCTGATTCCACTGTTGCACAACTCTTACAGTGAAAAAGGTTTTCCTAATATCCAGCCGCTACCTTCTGGCCCTTAATTTAAACACATTGTTGCAAGTCCTATCCTCTGCTGCCAATGGGAACAGCTCCCTGCCCTCCTCTAAGTGACAGCCCTTCAGATACTTCAGGAGAGCCATCGTGTCCCCCCTCAACCTCCTCTTCTCCAGACTAAACATTCCCAAGTCCCTCAGCCTTTCCTCATAGGGCTTGGTCTCCAGGCCCCTGATCATCCTCATCAGCTTCGTCGCTCTCCTCTGCACCCACTCCACTCTGTTCACATCCTTTTTGAAGTGAAGCCTCCAGAATTGTACACAATACCCCAGGTGCAGCCTGACCAATGCAGGCTACAGCGGGACTATGACATCTTGCGATTTGGATGTTATGCCTCTGTTGATACACCCCAACATGTATCAAGCCTTTTTTGTCGCTGCATCACACTGACTGCTCATACTTAACTTACAGTCCACCCATACCCCAAGATCTTGTTCATACACACTGCTACCCAGAAGTGTATCCCCCATCTCCATCCCAGATGTAGAACTCAACATTTATCCTTGTTAAATGTAATCTCCTCACTTTTTCAGTGTGTTCACATCTTGTTGCTGTAGTCTTAGGACCTACATGATTTTTAAACATGGCTGGATCTAGGTGTTCCAACCAAGACTAAATCTTGAAAAAACTAAGATGATAGTATTAAACAGACCACATGACATGTCAGGTTTACAGTCTCAAATACATGCATTCTTAAGGGCCCCTTGGTACTGTCATGTGCTTTACCGGGCAGAGTTTTGAGGTTGTAGCCCAGTGCAAAGGCATGATGCTGAACAACAAAGCTCTAAACAGCACAGGTCCAGCATTCTTTAAAAGATGGTCTCCTTCCCGTGACCATTAGGACCATCCTTCCTGTACTATGACATGAAAGGATATCTCACTGGTCATCCAGCAACCCTGGAACTCTGTTCTTCAGGCATTCTTGGAAACAGTTCGGGATCTTTGTGATTAAACTCAAACTTGATTGCCCAGAACATGGGTAAAACTATATTTTTATATATATGTTAGTAAATATACCAGTCCCCTATGTACTGACGGTAACAATAGACCCTGTGATCATCTTGGCAAAAAGATGTGAGACATTAGTGCTGTAAGTGCTACTAACAAATGCACCAAGCCCTTGGGAGGGTGCATATGTAGTATGAAATACAAAAGTGATAACACAGTACAGTATATAGCAACCAAAAAAGCACTGTATAAATAACACAATCAAAGGAACTATGATATTATAGGATATTATAGCTTTAGAAAAAGTGCAGAAAAGGGCAACTCGAATGATAAAAGGGTTGGAACACTTTCCCTATGAGGAAAGGTTAAAGCGCTTAGGGCTCTTTAGCTTGGAGAAACGACGACTGAGGGGAGACATGATCGAGGTTTATAAGATTATGCATGGGATAGAGCAGGTAGAGAAAGAGGTACTTTTCTCCCTTTCTCACAATACAAGAACTCGTGGGCACTCCATGAAATTGCTGAGCTATCGGGTTAGAACAGATAAAAGGAAGTACTTCTTCACCCAAAGAGTGATTAACACTTGCAATTCACTGCCACAGGAAGTGGTGGCGGCTACAAGCATGGATGGCTTCAATAGGGAATTAGATAAGCATATGGAGGTCCATCAGTGGCTATTAGCCACAAGGTATAGATAGGGGCTCTGGGGCAAGTGATGCTCTGTCTTCTTGGTGCTTGGGGGGGGGTCAACAGTGGGAGGGCTTCTAATGTCCTGGCCCCACTGGTGGACCTCCTGATGGCACTGGTATTTCTGGCCACTGTGTGACACAGAGTGTTGGACTGGATGGGCCTTTGGCCTGATCCAACATTGGCGTCTCTTATGTTCTTATGCTGAAGTGCAAAGGAACAAAGAATATTTATATAACACAAATGTGTACAAACAGATACAATATAGTGTATGCATATAACATACAACAACACAGAGTGTACAAAAGAAGCCGGAACACAGGACATAGGATGAAAACTCCGGATTCCAATCTTCGTTTGTTGATACTTCTTCAGTTGTACCATACAGCTTCATCTAGTGCTCAATATATAGAAGCCTTCATGTTATTATGCAGGGAAAAATATCCACAATTCACATCAAACCATGAAAGCATCGTGAATTGTGGATATTTTCCCCTGCATAATAACATGAATATTTTGAGCACTAGATGAAGCTGTATCTGTTTGTACACATCTGTGTTATATAAATATTCTTTGTTCCTTTGCACTTCAGCATAGTGCCTTTGATTTAGTTATTTATACAGTGCTTTTTTTTGGTTGCATATGTAGTGTGAACACTCTTATTCCATGGCAACCATTGTTTTATGTGCTGGGTGAAGGGCAGACCAAGCAACCAGATGTTGAAAAATTAGGGATCAAAAGCCAACTGGAAGGGATCTCAGTTCTGTTCCTCAAAGCTCACCCTGCCCCCTCCAACATCCACTGGCCAGTGGAACTCACAGAGAAAATTATCTTGCCCCTTTAATACAGACTAAATGGGCAGGAATGGGCAGCTGAAGCTTTTCACTACATCTAGCCTTTATTAAAAAGACAGGGCATTTTTTCCCTGCAGGCAGTTGGCAGCCCCAGGAACTCAGCAGCTACCAGCTAAAGGGAAGTGAAGAAAGAATGGAGAAAACTAACAGGGGAGTCAGTGTGGTGTGATTAGATTGGCGCCAGCGTAGTGGCTAGAGAGCTGGTCAAAGGACTGGGGATATCAGAGTGCAAATCCTCACTCAACTGTCATACCTTTGGGTCAGTCAGCCTCTTGCAGACTAATCTTCCTCGCAGGGTTGTTGTGAGAATAAAGCGGAGGAAGGGAGAGCTGTGCTATGCAGCCTTGGAGAAGAAGCAGTACGGAAAGGAGTAGATGGGTAGATTCCAGAAGCAGCACTCAAGCCCTTTATTGTCTGAGTGGTTATCTGGCCCCTTTCAGAAATCTGTGGTGGCGTCAGGAGCTGCGATCCCCCCATCTTCCGGGGGTTTTCCTCCCTCTCAGTGGGGACTGAGGAGAAACAAGGAGCATTTCAAACGCCCGCCTCCCACTGATGAGATGCTTGTGTAACTTTTAGCCGGCAGCTGCCATTGAGGTTAAGTAAGCCCAGAGAGAGAGAGAGAGAGAGACAGCTAAGAGTGATATAACTGTACACAGACCTTCCACTAGAGTGGAAAGAGGAGGGAGCAAAACTAGAACTGAGGAGAAAGATGTGGGTTTTAGTCCTGGGGTCTAAATGCAAGTCACAAAACGACTAAGCAGGTCTACTCAGAATCCTACCCGGATTCCAGAAGCAGCACTCAAGCCCTTTATTGTCTGAGTGGTTATCTGGCCCCTTTCAGAAATCTGTGGTGGCGTCAGGAGCTGCGATCCCCCCATCTTCCGGGGGTTTTCCTCCCTCTCAGTGGGGACTGAGGAGAAACAAGGAGCATTTCAAACGCCCGCCTCCCACTGATGAGATGCTTGTGTAACTTTTAGCCGGCAGCTGCCATTGAGGTTAAGTAAGCCCAGAGAGAGAGAGAGAGAGAGACAGCTAAGAGTGATATAACTGTACACAGACCTTCCACTAGAGTGGAAAGAGGAGGGTCTGGATCCTCTGGGTCTGGATCCCTGGTGGGAGATCATTCCCACCATAGTCTCTCATGTAGGTAAATACCTGAAGAACACTTTTTTTTAAAGGCACGTTCCTCAAACTTTTAAAAACATATGAATATTGGCTTTTTTATAGTGATGCCCCCTGTGTGGTCCTTTGCCATTTATTTTCAGCCAGGCTCCTGGTTTGTCGATAAAATGATAGAAACCCGGTTTTAAAACAAGGTCTAAAGAAAAACTCCCTCCCACCAAATGCACATATCTTCTCCTTAGAAAACTGCTCTGGTTAGATTGTAGAAGCAACCGGATACGGTGTCTGTCTAGGATTAGTAGCTGCCCTTCGTTATCCCCCCCTTCCCTTCCTGGTAAATCATGCCCTTTAGATGAACAAGCAAATGCGGGAAAGAACATCAAAAGTGAGAGAAGGGGGAAGCCAGAAAGCATACAGAGTGTTATGTTCCTCGTGGACGAGATGATTTCTCCTCTGAAATTCTCACCGCTTTCGATATTGTAGCCAGTGTTCCCTCTAAGCCGACTTAGTGTGAGCTGGCTTACAGCCTTTTAGCCTCCAGCTCACACATTTTTGTCTTAGCTCAGGAAGGAGGGTTCCAGAGCAATGCTCCCTCTAAACTGTGAGCAAAAATTCTACTTTGTGAGCTGCTGGCATTAAAATCGTGAGCGAGCAATTTGACTACTGCATCGATGAGTTTGCTCTGGAGCCCCATCCTTCCTGAGCAAAGGCAAAAATGTGTGAGCCGGAGGCTAAAAAACTGTGAGCTAGCTCACACTCACTCAGCTTAGAGGGAACCCTGCGTCCAGAGCAAACTAGTTTCTGCAGCCGCCAACTCGCTGGCTCACCGCTCTCATACCAGCAGCTCACCAGGCAGAGGCTTTGCTGCTCACCAGACTCCACGGCTCAGAGGGAGCATCGGTGGTAGCAGCTCTGAAAACGAAAGCCTCGTTCTTTTGCAGGGGGACGGGAGAGCCATTAAGTCCCT